>NC_045957.1:148993551-149166051 GCF_010909765.2 Amblyraja radiata
TGTAGAAACCAGAATAGTTACAGTGTTAACAGCTCAAGAAGGAGCATAATTCTTGGAATGCATTCATTGAAATCCTTATCAGTCAGTCCAGTATTCAGGAAGGCCAGTGAGAGGTGATGGTTTTTAACTTAATTTTAAAGAATGAACAATAGGCAAGTGAGATAGCATATTGAGGACGTGATCATGGTTTGATCAGATTTAACATAATAATAGAAGACACCATGAATCAATGACAATTTTATTCGCCCAAAATACATTTTAGAAAAATTGGACAGAAATAGCTCCTTGATGGTAAATCAATGTTCGGGGCAGGTGGGAGGTTCAGAACAAATATGTGAGAGGGAAGATATTTTTGTGTAACTCTTTCCACTCAGGAGTGCCATCTGTGTAGCTGCCAGGGGAAGCTACAGAAGCAGATACAATTACGACTTTTAAAATACGTTCCAAAAAGGTACAGGTTTGTAGGCTAATTGGCCTCTGTAAATTGCACCTAGTGTGTAGGATAGGTCTCTAAAAACATTTGGATACATATATAATGGATTTAGGCAGGTCATACACAGGAAGGGTATATAACTATAACAAGGGTTGAAGACACTACTAGTTGTAAGTGTCTGTGTTGTGGAGGGTGCAGTGATTTATAAACATTGGGAATGGCTGATGAATGATAGCTGTGAGGAAGGAGTGTTTGGCTGGGCTGGGATGGACATTAGAACAAAGGAGACGGGGTGATTTTTGAAGCTACATCAAACAGCAATGAACTAAGAGCTCGGAAGTGAATTAGCATATCAATCTTTTGGTTGACATGGATACATTGGGCCATTTGATCTCCTTTGCAGCACATTTCTGAGATTCTCTGTTGATTGACTAATTTATCAGGTCTGCTATCTTATCAGCAGTGGTTAAATGCATCGATGGCATTGCACAGCAAGAAAGACCAGGAGACGGGATCTTGAAAAAATCAACTTTCTGATACAGGGTCTTCAACCTGAGATGTCAACTGCATCTTTTTCCACAATTGCTGTCTGACCTGCTGAGCTTTCCAGCTTTTTGCAGTTTTTATAACAAATGGCAGGAAACATTTCTTCACACAAAAGGTAGCAACAACTTGAGCCTGTCCCCCCCCCCCCCCCTGCCCCAAATCCTCAATATTAATGAGCTTGATAGGTTTTTGTTAGGCAAGATATAATAAAACCAAGGCAGATTGATGGAGTAAGATCATGATCAGCCATGATCTTGTGCAAGGATAAGACAGGCTCGAGGGACTGCTCCCATGCTAATCATCATCAACACGAGACCACTCTACAGAGTAAGGTGGATCAATATCTCACACAACGAAAGCACTTCTGTGTTATTACACTGGATCACCTCTTAGCTATAGGTACAATCTCCCAGTTTGCCATGATGTTAAAAGCATACTTCTTGACAAATTAACCTTACAGTAAAGTATATCCACAAATATTCCACACACTAGTGGTGTCTATGCCTGACAATGCATGCAGCTTAATCGCACAGCTATCAAAAATGGCAGATTGATACCAGCGTTATCAGGAAAACACATTTCCAAAGCTTTAAAAGTGCCTGGGTATTATCTATCAAAATCTATCATTCCAGTGTGCTGCTATTATATAGCAGATCAGTGGACAGCAAAAGGCCAACACGGACTCCCTCCATTTGGGCACGATGTATTTCCTTCTAAAGATTGAACTTTAGCAGTGTATCTTTTCACTATAATTTATTGTTGAAGCAATGATCAACATCAAAATCGATCCATTGCCCTCTCCCACTGTATGCTCAACACCAGAGATATAAAGCACGATCTAAGATCAAAGGAAGAAGCTCAGTGCAGTGGAGATGTCTCTGCAACGAGTACATAAAGAAAACAGATAATGGTAAATATAAAAGATATCATTTTGAAATGCTGAGCCAAAGTAATGGAAGTAGAACTGCAAAAAAATACATGGATCTACATAGTAGAGTAAAGGAGATTCTCTCTAGTTATTGTGTATCTGATATTTACAGAAAATACAGGAAATAGAGTCATAGAGTATTACATCATGGAAACAGGCCCTTCAGCCCAACTTGGCAACACTGGGCAATATGTAAATAGTCATCAGTCAATGAAAGTAAGCATGCAGATACAGCAGGCAATGAAGAAAGTGAATGGCATGTTGGCCTTCATAACAAGAGGAGTTGAGTATAGGAGCAAAGAGGTCCTTCTGCAGTTGTACAGGGCTCTAGTGAGACCACACCTGGAGTATTGTGTGCAGTTTTGATCCCCTAATTTGTGGAAGGACATTCTTGCTATTGAGGGAGTGCAGCGTATGGTTACAAGGTTAATTCCCGGAATGGTGGGACTGTCATATGCTGAGGGAATGGAGCGGCTGGGCTTGTATACTCTGTAATTTAGAAGGATGAGAGGGAATCTCATTGAAACATATAAGATTGTTAAGGGTTTGGACACGCTAGAGGCAGGAAACATGTTCCCGATGTTGGGGGAGACCAGAACCAAGAGCTACAGTTTAAGAATAAGGAGTAAGCTATTTAGAACAGAGATGAGGAAACACTTTTTCGCACAGAGAGTTGTGAGTCTGTGGAATTCTCTGCCTCAGAGGGCGGTGGAGGTTGGTTCTCTGGATACTTTCAAGAGAGAGCTAGATAGTGCTCTTAAAGATAGCAGAGTCAGGGGATATGGGGAGAAGGCAGGAACGGGGTACTGATTGTGGATGATCAGCCATGATTACATTGAATGGCGGTGCTGGCTCAAAGGGCCGAATGGCCTCCTCCTGCACCTATTGTCTATTGTCTCGTCTACACTAGTCCCACCTACCTGCATTTGGCCCATATTCCTCTAAACCTATCATGTCCATGTACCAATCTAAATGTTTCTCATAAACAGTTAAACATTTTCTATATTATTCATGTTACAAGACAAATACAGGCTGTTCTAGTTCTCACGATCTCTTCTTGTCTCTGTCCTTAACCATGTCCACAAAGATTACCTTTCTGTGCTAGACGTCTTTTGATAAGGTAAATAATATTTGGCAATACCGTTTAGCCTTATTTCATACTGCTATACAACAGAACAATAGCAGAAAGTTAAAATGACCAGTGTTGTTCAGCCAGGGATAGATTAGATGTTCATGAGTTCATAGGTCATAGGAGCAGAATTAGGCCATTCGGCACATCGAGTCCACTCCGCCATTCAATCATGGCTGATCTATCTTTCCCTCTCAATCCCATTCTCCTGCCTTCTCCTCATAACCTTTGACACCCTCACTGATCAAGAACCTTTCAATCTCCGCTTTGAAAATCCCCAAAGACTTGGCCTTTACAGCCATCTGTGGCAATTAATTCCTGTTTTATTTCCACTTCAATTTATCCCAAACGACTCAACAACTAATGAGAAACTTTTTACAACATGAATGCTGAAACACAGCCACAATTTTCTAAAGCTCCAAAAACACCAATGTGATGATTGTTAAAGGTACATCGGTTAGGTGATAAATAATGGCTGAACATCAAGGAATATGCAATATTTTCTATTAATTTTGAAACACAACTTGGCTTGCAACCATCATATAAAAACTGCATCCAATACTATAAATTACCCTTTTGAACTGTGCTTTATTGTTTTTAAGGTTCATTGACCTGAGGAAAATGTCTTAATCTTTGCAATTTGTTGTCGTAAACCATACAAAAATACCTGTTGGTTAAGATATTTAAAAATAAAAGTAAAATCTGGAACATATAATGACCATGTAGACTTAATTCACTTTGTAAATGGATAAATGGTGGCACCAAATCTTGTTATGTTTACATTTTCCAACTCCATGATCAAACTGCAGAGAAAATGGCAGCTTTTAGCCAACTCTATTAGCCAGTTTCCCAAATGACTTGAAATTTTGTGATTGAAAACGGTTTTCCAAAACCTGCTTTCCTATCTTAGGTAAAAGATGGAATGGGCTCTATACAGTACCAGGAGATATTATTGAAATCCACGAGGAAACAGTCACTTAAAGAAGATGATTAAGATGAATGCTTTCAATTTAACAGAAGTGCACTGTGAAACAGCCTGCTGGCACAAGTCCACACATGAGAAAGAGCTTCATAAAAAGGCTTGAGCTTTCTTCACCACAAAATAACCAGAGGATTATGTTGTTTCTCATTGCATGACCTCTGCCTATCAGACTATACTCATTATACAAAAGCCAATAGTAATGATTTCAAAGTAATGAGAGTCAACTGGTCCACGAAAGTGGCGTTTATAAATAAATGTTAAATGTTAACTATGTCAGCATTAAGTACCATTTACTGGATTCCACAATGGCTATTTTATGCTGTGAAAAACAACGAAAGATCCTAGAGCAGCGTTTTAAAATAGTTAAACAACATTAGCACACATTGTTATTTGTTTTGAAGAGCTCAGGAATAGCAATTCCAATCAATGCTTAGTATGTTGGAAGAATGCTTGTTTTTCTAACACAAAGCTAACTGTGAGGCAGAACATTACAAGTATGTCTTTTATAGGACTTTTTGAATAAATGCACACCTGGCCTTGAGGAAGAAAGTTATTTCATGTAAATAAATTGATCTAAATTTAAAATCAAAATGGAGTCAGATGAAGAATGGTGGAGTGATATAGAGGGAAACAGGTTCTCTGGCCCAACTTGCCCACACCGGCCAACATGACCCAGCTACACTAGTCCCGCCTGACGCATTTGGCCCATATCCCTCCAAACATGTCCTATCCATATACACAAAAATGCTGGAGAAACTCAGCGGGTGCAGCAGCATCTATGGAGCGAAGGAAATAGGTAACGTTTCGGGCCGAAACCCTTCTTCAGACTCCTATCCTATCCTATCCAGGTCCTATCCATGTACCTGTTTAATGGCCCTGTCCCACGGTACGAGTTCATTCCAAGAGCTCTCCCAAGTTAAAAAAAAATCAAACTCGTGGTAAGCACGGAGAATGAACATAGCGGGTACGTCGGAGCTCGGGGCCGTCTCTTAGCGGCTCGTAACGCTAACGACAGGTACTCGGGAAGACTCGCTAATGGCAGGTAAGCACAGGGAAGACTCGTGAAGATTTTTCAACATGTTGAAAAATATCCACGAGAGCCACGAGTGTTCCATACACCCAACACCCTTTGTGTGAAAAATGGATTACGTGGATCACAAACATGTCCGAGACACCACATTTTGGAAAACATTAGGCTTGTCTTGGCGGAAAAAACAGATCAATTTCTTAAGACATGGACACCCTTTACTGAATTCTTACAACAATAGTATGGTGAAACACAAATTTAAATTTAAATCCGATGCTAGGTTGGGTGACACTTTTTACTTCTTTCCTTTCTTGCTTTTTCTCTTTCTTTCCTTTTTTTCCTTTTTATAATTTAGGTTATAAGGTTAAAAATGTACAATCATTGTATAATTCCAGATGCCAAATGTTATATCTTTGTACAATTGCTTCTAATAAAATAAAAAAAATTAAAATGGATTACATTTATTCAAAATGAGTCAATGACAAAACAAAATGTATCAATATATATATCATAATTACTGATTAAAAACCCTGGAGTTTGCTACCAACAAGCATCTTCACAGTAACAATATCTTCACTGTAAGCTGTGCAGCAGTCCGAAATTAATGCCCATCAAGACACAAATAAAAACATTAATCGTACCTTGTTGTACGTACTCCACTCAGGCCTTGTCTTCACTGATGGAATCTATTTCCAGTTGTCAAGCACTTTCAACATAATATTCTCTCAATAAGTATGTGGACAATTTTGTATTTGCCCCACCGCCAATTTCTCCAGGAAATAGAATTACTTTTTATATATGGTAAACTGTTCATAACGAACTGTTAGATGGTAAAGGTCAAATGATTTCTCAAAACATTTTACTACAATGATATATTTACTGTGCACTGTAGCTGACAGATTGGACTATTAATACAATCTATCTGTTCTCTTAACGCCCTGCGATGATATGTTTTGGCTTCTTACGGATGTCACATGTGTCACATCTGGGCTCCATTCAATCATTCATGCACTTAAGAAAAAATAAAATCAGTAAATTGAAAATTGTCTCCTTCAACTGAAATGGATCAGAGTTCATTCCAACTGTACTGCAATGGATGGGTCATAGAAATATAGAAAATAGGTGCAGGAGTAGGCCATTCGGCCCTTCGAGCCTGCACCCGCCATTCAATATGATCATGGCTGATCATCCAACTCAGTATCCTGTACCTGCCTTCTCTCCATACCCCCTGATCCCTTTAGCCACAAGGGCCACATCTAACACCCTCTTAAATACAGCCAATGAACTGGCCTCAACTATCTTCTGTGGCAGAGAATTCCACAGATTCACCACTCTCTGTGTGAACATTTTTTTCTCATCTCTGTCCTAAAAGACTTCCCCCTTATCCTTAAAATGTGACCCCTTGTCCTGGACTTCCCCAACATCGGGAACAATCTTCCTGCATCTAGCCTGTCCAACCGCTTAAGAATTTTGTAAGTTTCCATCCTTGTATGAGCGTCATCCTTGTATGAACATAGAACAGTACAGCAAAGGAACAGACCATTCGGTCGATGATGTTTGTGCTGAACATGATTCCAATAAAAAATGGAATGATCTGCCAGAGGAGGTGGTTGAGGCAGATACTATAACGACATTGAAAAAACGTTTGGACAGGTACATGGATAGGAAAGGTTTATTAGTCACATACACCAACTGGTGTAGTGAATTGCGGATTACCATTGCAGCAGGTAGGGCCAGTGTAGATGGGACATCTTGCTTGGCATGGACAATTTGAACAACTTCAAATTCCTGGGAGTAAATATCACCAACATGTCCTGGACCACCCATATTGAAGCAATGGCCAAGAAAGCACACCAACGCGTCTGCTTCTTTAGAAGGCTTTGGAAATTTGTCATGTCCCCTACAACTCTCACCAACTTGTACAGATGCACCATCAAAAGCTTTTTATCAGGATGCATCACAACATGGTTAGGGGACAGCTCCATCCAAGTCCCCAAGAAATTGCAGAGAATTGTGGACACAGCCCAGACCATCACACAAACCAACCTCCCTTCCATTAACTCTATTTATACCTCACATTGCCTCGGCAAGGCCAGCAGCATAATCAAGGATGAGTCGCACTCTGACTGCTCCCGCTTCTCCCCGATCAGGCAAAAGGTATAGAAGTGTGAAAACGCACACCTCAAGATTCAGCTACAGTTCCTTCCCAGCTGTTATCGGGCAACTGAACCATCCTACCAACAACAAGAGGCAGTCCTGAACGACTACTTACCGCATTGGAGAAACTCACACTATCTCTGATCAGACTTTACTGGCTTTATCTTGAACTAAACATTATTCAGTCATAGGGAGGCACCGTCCTGTACGGGTTTGGTTGCCCAGCCTGCAGCTGTCTGTTTTTTTTCACCTTTTTTCATTTTTAGTGAGTTGAGTGTTTTGTTTTTGGAGCTCTAGTCTTTTTTATGTGGGGGGGGGGGAAGGGGGAAACTACTTTTCAGGGAACCTACCTGGTCGGGGAGGCTGCTTTTCTCCGAGCATCACCTTCGACCCGTCCTCGCGGCCTACCAGCGGGGCCTGGAGCGGCGTTTCCTATCAGGGACCGGCCAGAACCTCAGCTTCGGAGGCAGCACAACGCTGGAGCGCCATCGCGAAGCAGGCGATGCGTTGCCCGGGTTGCCGCGCTGGAACTCCGGTGAGCTGGGACCGCCGTTGAAACATCGCGGAGCTGCAGGACTGTGGAGCGGCCAGCTGCGGGCGGCGGCGCTGAACTTTTCATCGGGAGCCTGGAATCTCTCGCCAAGATCGCCAGTGGTGGAGCTCCATCCGGCACGGCCTGTTGGCTTCGGAAGCCATGGCCTCCGGTAAGGAAGCGGCCGTTCCAGGGTTCCCATGCCGCTGAGAGGAATCTCCCGATGCTTGAGCACCATCACCCGGCGAGAACGGCCTGGAACATCAGGCCTCCATAAAGGCAACTGTGGAGGCCTCAATAGGCCCGACTATGGGTGGACATGGGGATGGGGACTGGACATTGTGCCTTCCCTCATAATGGGAACCATTGTGGGGGGATGTTTTTATGTTTAAATTTCTTTATTATTGTTATGTTGTTTTATTTTTTATGTGCTGCAATGGTAATCCGCAATTCACTACACCAGTTGGTGTATGTGACTAATAAAGAACCATTGACCTTCACGTTATTCCCTTTATCATGTGTCTGTATACTGCGGGTGGCTCGATTGCAATTAATAATTGTCTTTCCGCTGACTGGTTAGCACGCAACAAAAGGTTTTTACTGTACCCTAGTACACGTGACAATAAACTAAACTCGAACTCCACTCTTGGAATGATGCATATAATTTTGATAAATCCAATGCATTAAACAAACACCAACCGTATAACCATATAACAATTACAGCACGGAAACAGGCCATCTCGACCCTTCTAGTCCGTGCCGAACACATAATCTCCCCTAGTCCCATATACCTGCGCTCAGACCATAACCCTCCATTCCTTTCCCATCCATATAACTATCCAATTTATTTTTAAATGATAAAAACGAACCTGCCTCCACCACCTTCACTGGAAGCTCATTCCACACAGCTACCACTCTCTGAGTAAAGAAGTTCCCCCTCATGTTACCCCTAAACTTCAGTCCCTTAATTCTCAAGTCATGTCCCCTTGTTTGAAGCTTCCCTACTCTCAGTGGGAAAAGCTTTTCCACGTCAACTCTGTCTATCCCTCTCATCATTTTAAAAACCTCTATCAAGTCCCCCCTTAACCTTCTGCGCTCCAAAGAATAAAGACCTAACTTGTTCAACCTTTCTCTGTAACTTAGTTGCTGAAACCCAGGCAACATTCTAGTAAATCTCCTCTGTACTCTCTATTTTGTTGACATCCTTCCTATAATTAGGCGACCAAAATTGTACACCATACTCCAGAATTGGCCTCACCAATGCCTTGTACAATTTTAACATTACATCCCAACTTCTATACTCAATGCTCTGATTTATAAAGGCCAGCACACCAAAAGCTTTCTTTACCACCCTATCTACATGAGATTCCACTTTCAGGGAACTGTGCACAGTTATTCCCAGATCCCTCTGTTCACCTACATTCTTCAATTCCCTACCATTTACCATGTACGTCCTATTTTGATTTGTCCTGCCAAGATGTAGCACCTCACACTTATCAGCATTAAACTCCATCTGCCATCTTTCAGCCCACTCTTCCAACTGGCATAAATCTCTCTGTAGACTTTGAAACTCTACTTCATTACCCGCAACCCCACCTATCTTAGTATCATCTGCATACTTACTAATCCAATTTACCACACCATCGTCCAGATCATTGATGTACATGACAAACAACAAAGGACCCAACACAGATCCCTGTGGCACCCCACTCGTCACTGGCCTCCAACCTGACAAACAACCATCCACCATTACTCTCTGGCATCTCCCATTCAGCCACTGTTGAATCCATCTTGCTACTCCACCATTAATACCCAACCATTGAACCTTCTTAACCAACCTTCCATGAGGAACCTTGTCAAAGGCCTTACTGAAGTCCATATACACAACATCCACTGCTTTACCCTCATCAATTTCCCGAGTAACATCTTCAAAAAATTCAAGAAGATTAGTTAAACATGACCTTCCAGGCACAAATCCATGTTGACTGTTCCTAATCAGACCTTGTTTATCCAGATGCTTATATATATTATCTCTAAGTATTCTTTCCATTAATTTGCCCACCACTGACGTCAAACTAACAGGTCTATAATTGCTAGGTTTACTCTTAGACCCCTTTTTAAACAATGGAACAACATGCGCAGTACGCCAATCCTCCGGCACTATTCCCGTTTCTAATGACATTTGAAATATTTCTGCCATAGCCCCTGCTATTTCTACACTAACTTCCCTCAATGTCCTAGGGAATATCCTGTCCGGACCTGGAGACTTATCCACTTTTATATTTCTCAAAAGTGTCAGTACTTCCTCTTCTTTGATCCTCATAGTTTCCATAGCTAATCTACTTGTTTCCCTTACCTCACATAATTCAATATCCTTCTCCTTGGTGAATACCGAAGAAAAGAAACTGTTCAATATCTCCCCCATCTCTTTTGGCTCTGCAGATAGTTGGCCACTCTGACTCTCTAATGGACCAATTTTATCCCTCGTTATCCTTTTGCTATTAATATAGCGGTAGAAACCCTTCGGATTTACTTTTACCTTACTTGCCAAAGCAACCTCATATCTTCTTTTAGCTTTTCTAATTTCTTTCTTAAGATTCTTTTTACATTCTTTATACTCCTCAAGCACCTCATTTACTCCATGCTGCCTATAACTATTGTAGATCTCCCTCTTTTTCCGAACCAAGTGTCCAATTTCCCTTGAAAACCATGGCTCTTTACAATTTTTACGATTTCCTTTCAACCGAACAGGGACATAAAGATTCTGTACTCTTAAAATTTCACCTTTAAATGTACTCCATTTCTCTTCCACATCTTTCCCATAAAACAAACTGTCCCAATTTACTCCTTTTAAATCCTTTCGCATCTCCTCAAAGTTAGCCTTTCTCCAATCAAAAATCTCAACCCTAGGTCCAGTTTTGTCCCTCTCCATAATTATATTGAAACTAATGGTATTGTGATCACTGGACCCGAACTGTTCCCCAACGCATACCTCTGCCACCTGACCCATCTCATTTCCTAACAGGAGGTCCAGTACCGCCCCTTCTCTAGTAGGTACTTCTATGTATTGTTGCAAAAAACTATCCTGCACATATTTTACAAACTCCAACCCATCCAGCCCATTTACAGAATGTGTTTCCCAGTCTATGTGTGAAAATTGAAATCTCCCACAATCACTACCTTGTGCTTACTACTAATATCTGCAATCTCCTTACATATTTGCTCTTCCAATTCTCGCTCCCCATTTGGCGGTCTATAATACACCCCTATAAGTGTTGCTACCCCTTTCCCATTTCTCAGTTCCACCCAAATAGCCTCCCTAGACGAGCCCTCTAATCTATCCTGCCAAAGCACTGCTGTAATATCTTCCCTGATAAGCAATGCAACACCTCCACCTCTTGCCCCTCCAATTCTATCACACCTGAAGCAACGAAATCCTGGAATATTTAGTTTCCAATCACAGCCCTCCTGCAACCATTATGTTGTTCACTGATCGCCACAACATCATACTTCCAGGTGTCAATCCAGGCTCTAAGTTCATCCACTTTTCTTACAACATTCAAAATAACTCTGAAAACATCTTTTAGGAAGCTCAAGCCCAAAATGTTTTATATGGGGGGTGTAGCTCTATTACTGCTGTAAGCATTTTGTGATATCTTCTCTATAGGTGGCATTATGAATGCTTTTTGAAGGTATTCTGTACCTCCAGTTGCATTGTCCGGTTAACCCTTAAACAAGAATCCCACAAAATGAAAACATAGACTTCTGCCTCCAGCCAGCTTTCTGAGCTTGAAGACGACAAATAAAAACTCAAGAGCACTTGGAAATATCAGCTCTTTGTGCAACCCAGGACACTCTGAGGACAGTTGTAATGAAATTCACAGTAGCGCTGATGGTGCATCTATCTAGCCACTCACCTTTGCTTCAGTTAAGCAATATCGTCAACGCCAACAACAGCACATAATCCAAT
Organism: Amblyraja radiata; assembly: GCF_010909765.2. NCBI lineage: Eukaryota > Metazoa > Chordata > Chondrichthyes > Rajiformes > Rajidae > Amblyraja > Amblyraja radiata. The sequence continues at coordinate 149,005,256 of NC_045957.1, forward strand.
TTATTTTTATTAAAGCTGGACCATTACAATCTCAATTTAATCTTCAGTGAAACGAAACAGGCCATGATAGAGTGAATAGCTGTTGATAGTAACCGTGTCACCTTTCATTAGTATCAGGGAAAACCTTGTCGGAAGGTTTGTAGTTGTGAAATAGGCACAAGGACTCTGCATTACCTTGTGCCAAATCTTTATCTGCTTTTCTTTTAACTTCTGCAAGTGATCAGAAATTTGAAACTAAAGCCAGCTTGCACTGATAATTTTATGGCAGTATTGATATCACAAGATAATTTCTAGAAAGTAAAGAAGTTTATTTAACTTTCATCAAACAAGCTCAGTCTGAAGAAGGGTCTCGACTCGAAGAAGGGCTGTGGTTATAAGAACATTGATTAGACAGGGTTTATTCTCACCTGAATATAGGAGGCTGAGGTGCTTCCTAATGCCCCTGTCCCACTTAGGAAACCTGAACGGAAACCTCTGGAGACTTTGCGCCCCACCCGAAGTTTCCGTGCGGTTCCCGGAGGTTTTTGTCAGTCTCCCTACCTGCTTCCACTACCTGCAACCTCCGGCAACCACCTGCAACCTCCGGGAACCGCACGGAAACCTTGGGTGGGGCGCAAAGTCTCCAGAGGTTTCCGTTTAGGTTTCCTAAATGGGACAGGGGCATTACAGAGGCTTATACAATTATGAGAGGCAGAGATATGCTAGGTAGGTAGGTAGATAAATGGGTATGTAGATAGGTAGGTAGGTAGGTAGGTAGGTAGGTAGGTAGGTAGATAGGTAGGTAGGTAGGTAGGTAGGTAGGTAGGTATGTAGGTCGGTAGATAGGTAGATAGGTAGGTAGGTAGATAGATAGGTAGATAGGTAGATAGATAGGTAGATAGATAGGTAGGCAGATAGGTAGGCAGATAGGTTGGTAGATAGGTAAGTAGATAGGTAGGTAGGTAGATAGGTAGGTAGGTAGGTAGGTAGATAGGTAGGTAGGTAGATAAATAGATAGGTAGATAGATAGGTAGATAGATAGGTAGATAGATAGGTAGGTAGATAGGTAGGTAGGTAGATAGGTAGGTAGGTAGATAGGTAGGTAGGTAGATAGGTAGGTAGATAGATAGGTAGATAGATAGATAGGTAGATAGGTAGATAGATAGGTAGATAGATAGGTAGGTAGATAGGTAGGTAGATAGGTAGGTAGGTAGGTAGGTAGGTTGGTAGGTAGGTAGGTAGGTAGGTAGGTAGATAGACAGTGTATTTTACCATGGACAGGGGAATCTGGAACTAGGAAGTATAGGTTTAAGGTGAGGAGAGAAAGGGAAAGGACATCTAAGAGGCATGCTTTTCACACAAAGGGGGCTCTTGCTGCCAAAAGAGTTGGTGGAGGCAGAAACAATGACAATGTTTAAAAGTCACGTGGACAGATATTTAGATGGAAACGTTGTACAGAGATTCACAGCTTTGCCAAGCAAATGGGAAGAGCATGGACAGGCATCATTGTTGGCATGGATGACGTGGTCCGAATAGACCCATTTCCATGATGTGCAGAATGGAACTGCAGATGCTGGTTTAAACCGAAGATAGACTGAAGGGCCTCATCCCGAAACGCCACCCATTCCTTCTCTCCAGAGATGCTGCCTATCCCGCTGAGTTACTCTGGCATTTTGTGTCTATCTTCGGTGTAAACCAGCATCTGCAGTTCCTTCCCTCGCAAGCTCATTTAAACTTGTGCTGCCCACCTCCTAATTCTGGATCATCCTATTCACCCTTCACCTCACTGCTCACTCGACTGGCTTCTGATTAAGAAGGTCCTCAGCTTCCAAGTGAGTATTTTCAATCCTCCGTGACCTTGTTCCTTCCTGTCTGTAACATCTTCTTCAGGCAAATCACCTTTAGTGATATCTGCATTCTTTCAATTCTAGTTTACAAGATCATTCCAGAATTCTATTGCCCCATTGTGAGTGGTGTGGCCACAACCTATGGAATTCCAACACTAATCTTCTCACCCTCGCTACTTCTGTATCCACTTTTTAGAGAAGATGGATACAAAATGCTGGAGTAACTCAGCGGGACAGGCAGCATCTCAGGATAGAAGGAATGGATGACGCTTTGGGTCGAGACCTTTCTTCAGACTGAGAGTCAGGGGCGAGGGAGACACAGAAATATGGAAGCGCAACGTGTGAAAACGAGACCTCAAAGGGGAGGATGATCAAGGATCACTTGATCAATCTCTTGATGCCTCTTTTGATTTGTAGGAAGTGATGGTAGACAAACTCTGCCGCAGCTGTCAAACGCCGTCTTATCTTCCAATTTATAGCAAAAGTGTCTGTTAAGCCATGAATCAGCCAACATCATCAAGGACCTACGCAACCTGACCCACGTCTCATCTCACTCCTGCCACCGAGAAGAAGACATAGAAGTCTGAAAACCATGGCCTGAAGGTTTGGGATCACTTACTTTCCAACAACCATCCGGCTTTTGAACACCTCAAACACCAACTAAACTACGACTTGTCTTGGATGCACTTGGAACTGTTTTTCTTTGCACTATTATTGTTTTTTTTAATTGATTGAACTTTTATTTGTTTATTATGTTACCTAAAGAGTATAGTGATTACAGACGTGTTATGCTGATGCAAGAAAGAATTTCACTCTTCCATTTTCGATGCATATGACAATTAAACACTCTTGACTTGATCTGCCCTGATATTTTCAGATTTGCAGTCCTAAGAAGGGTCTCAACCCAAAACGTCACCCATTCCTTCTCTGCAGATGCTGCTTGTCCCGCTGAGTTACAACCAGCTTTTTGTATCTATCTTCTGTTCATAAATGAGTCAGCATGGATTTACGAAGGGGAAATCATGCTTGATTAATCTTCTGGAATTTTTTGAGGATGTAACTAGGAAAATGGACAAGGGAGAGCCAGTGGGTGTAGTGTACCTGGACTTTCAGAAAGCATTTGAAAAGGTCCCACATAGGAGATTATTGGGCAAAATTAGAGCACATTGGGCATAGGGTACTGACATGGATAGAAAATTAGTTGGCAGATAGGAAACAAAGTGTAGGGAGTAACGGGTCCCTTTCAGAATGGCAGGCTGTGCTCGGTGCTGGGACCGCAGCTATATACAATATACATTAATGATTTAGATGAAGGGATTAAAAGTAACTTTAGCAAATTTGCAGATGACACAAAGCTGGGTGGCAGTGTGAACTGTGAGGAGGATGCTATGAAGATGCAGGGTGCCTTGGACAGGTTGGATGAGTGGGCAGATGCACGGCAATGCTATTTAATGTGGATACATGTGAGGTTATCCACTTTGGTGACAAAAACAGAAAGGCAGATTATTATCTGAATGGTGTCAAGTTAGGAAAAGGGGAAGTACAATGAGATCTGGGTGTCCTTGTACATCAGTCACTGAAAGTAAGCATGCAGTTACAGCAGGTATGTTAGCCTTCATAACAAGAGGAGTTGAGAATAGGAGCAAAAATGTCCTTTTGCAGTTGTACAAGGCCTTGGTGAGACCACACCTGGAATATTGTGTGCAGTTTTTGTCTCCAAATTTGAGGAAGAACATTCTTGCTATTGAGGGAGTGCAGCGCAAGTTCACAAGGTTAATTCCCGGGATGGCGGGACTGTCATATGATGAAAGAATGGAGCGTCTGGGCTTGTATACTCTGGAATTTAGAAGGATGAGAGGGTATCTTATTGAAACATATACAATTATTAAGGGATTGGACACGCAAGAGGCAGGAAAAATATTCCCGATGTTGGGGGAGTCCAGAAGCAGGGGCCAGAGTTTAAGAATAAGGGGTAGGCCATGTAGAACGGAGATGAGGAAAAACCTTTTCAACTAGTGAGTTGCGAATCTGTGGAATTCTCTGCCTCAGAAGGCAGTGTAGGCCGATTCCCTGGATGCTTTCAAGAGAGAGTTAAAAAAGATAGCGGAGTCAAGGGATATTGGGAGAAGGCAGGAACGGGGTACTGATTGTGGATAATTGTGGATAATCAGCCATAATCACAGTCAATGGCTCGAAGGGCCGAATGGCCTACTCCTGCACCTATTGTCTGTTGTATATTATCTGCAGATCCTTCCTACACTGATATTTTCAGAAGCAGTTTGTTGTCAAACTTTATTTCAAGATCCTTGGGGAGTTACACTCTGTTAAATTCCCTAGATAAATATATCAATGCAAACTGGACTTCTGCAGCAGATCTGTAGATGCAGCATGTTCCAAGATGTGCTGTTTTGATATAGTATGTCCCATACATCCAAGGAATTGAAGTACAGCAGACTATAACTTTCCTGGAATTAAAATGATCATCAGTGGTAGATATGAAACCATAAAGAATATGTATGATATAATTTTACACTCAAAGTGTTTAACTGCCTCTAGGGAAACAAATATCTACACATATTATCTGAAAAACAGTATCCAAATCTAATTTGCAACTCATTTGCCAACTGTGAGCAGTGAAAGGTTGTGTAGCTTCTACTTGTATGAAATAATGATGCTCACCGTTACACAATCACATCAAGGAGTTTCTGTGCAGTTGCACCCATTCATGAAATGTAAGTTTAATTAGAAAGGAAAAGTCAACTTGTTTCATTGATCAATACAATTGTCAGACTGCTAAAGGGAAGCCTTGTCTTTCCCTGGAGTTGTTTTACCTCCTCCACCCCCTCCCATCGCCTCCCTCCTCACCCCCAAAGGCCAGTGATACATGTTGAGTAATCGCCCATCAGACACTTGTGGACATACACACTAATGTAGTAAGAGTCAGCAGGTTCCAAGTGCTTCATTGAATGACATGGAAGAGATAAAGAGGTAGAGAATCACCACTAAACGGCATAAAATTGAAATCTACGTGTTTCAATTGTGAAACGTGAAGATGGTGAATATAAAATTGAAAAAGAGTGTAGGAAGGAACTGTAGATGATGGTTTACACCAAAGGTAGACACAAAATGCTGGAGTAACTCAACGGGAGAGGCAGCATCTCTGGAGAGAAGGAACGGGTGATGTTTCAGGTTGAGACCTTTTCCATGCTGAGAGTTAGGGGAGATGGAAACTAGAGATATGGAAGGCTAAGGTGTGAAGACGACAGATCAAAGCAGATGACATTCAAGGAAATGTAAAATGGTTCATTGTTTGGTGAGGGGAAGGTGACAACGAGGTATACAAAGAGTAAAATTAACCAGGACAGTTAAACTAGTCTGAGAATGGAGGGAGGAGGAAAGCAAGGTCGCTGCAAGTTAGAGAAATCATGAATCATACGGCTGGGTTGTAAGCTGCTCAGGCGGTAGGGTTGGCTGGTCAATTGAATAAATTTAAACAAGTGAATAAATGGACAGAGTGCTGAGGAAGTCATGGACATATGTGCTGGAAGATGTGCCAGTAACTTGTGAGGAGATGTTTGCTGCGAGCAGGCCTCAAGAACGGTCATATTATCACTAAATATTTTCAAGTATGCGGTATCAAACTTCATTGAAGATCAACACGGCACATAGATGAGTCACTGCATTTATGGACAGAATTCTGCTAAAGACACTATTACGAATTCTCGATTAAGACAAAAATAAGTCACAAGGCAAAAGAAATGCAAGCCAGGAATTAAACCAATCCTTGAGGAACTGAATCACAATAGATTAAGGCGATTTGCTTAATTTTAAAAAACTTTTCAAATCACCAACCTCGTATTCAACCGTCAGAACAGGTGTGGATCAATTGCTTACAAAACAATGCCCGTGATCTCTGAGCCCAGCAAGCTCCATACTATTCTGTACAATACTGAGCCAAACAGGAAAGCTCTGTAACAAAATGCCACAGTGTCATTTTAAATGGAATCGAGTTTCTGTTGTGCACCACAAACTACACAGAACTCTGCCCATTCATTGCCCTCAATATTTTCAAATTGACACAATGAAAAGCTTTCCTGGCCTGTTCTTCCTTTGAAATGCGTCAGCTGGATCCTGGTGGGTCAATCAATAAACTTTCAGAAAGAGAAAGCTCTCCTAGACTTTATGCAGTCAGGCATAAATGCTTTATTGATTGAATCAGAAGACTGTTTATCGTGGAGGTTTAGGAAGACGGGAGAGCAAATTAAAAGAGTTTAATGGTATGAAGGAAAATCGAGTCCCCTACTGTTTTTATAAAAGGTCACTAACCATTTGAATCAGAAATAATTCTGCTATTGTGTCTGAAATTACCTCCATTTTCATCCGACTTCACGTTTGGTGATATCTTCAATGCTCTAATTGATGTTTACAACCACTAGAACTTGCATTTACAGCACCTTTAACATTGTAAATCAAGCCTGTTGAAATTGCTTACAAACAAGCCTTAAAAACTCTTGATAAAAAGCCCAGAATGTACCATCACTGCAGCATCCTTAAAAAATTTGATCTGCTGAGCTGGGAAAATGTAATAAATTATTCAGACTCAATTTTAGTTTATAAAATCATCCATGGACTAGCCCCACCTCCGTTAAAAGAATTTATAAAGAAGAACATAAATAGGTCGACAAGAGCAGCATTCAGGGGTGATTGTGTTGTCCCGTTTAAGAAAAGTGTATTTGGCCAGACAGTATTTTCCTATAGAGCGTTGCATACCTGGAACGCGATCCCCTGCTTCATACGGGATCTGCCAACCATCACCACATTTACAAAACAACTCAAAAAATGGTTACTGGAAAATCAAACCTGTATTCATAATCAACCGTAATATAATCATCTGGCAGTCTTTTATTGTTACTTTTTAACTTTATTGTCTGTTTTGTTATGCTTTTTGTTTGTCTTTTGTTTTGTTTTGATTCTTTTCTTATGGATTGAATGTGTTGTGATGTGTTAACCTGGTTTACCAGAGGGACTACAGATGGAAATTAGCCTATAGCTATAATCTTGCGTATTGCATGCAAATGTTTATAAATATGCACTGTCCTTAATAAAAACATCTAAAAAAAAAATAAATAAATAAAATAAAAATACTTTGCAAGGCACACCGCACAAGCTTGCTATAAGAAGTAGATTTCAATGTACAGTTTACACAGAGAATTGCAGCAATGTTAGTAAGAGAATTCCATTATTTAGCACTTGTAAAAAGAATGAAGGCTTCAGTAATGGGGCAAAGGAAATTCACACCTTACATTCTCTCCATTTCTCTAGTCTTCCTCTCTCTTGACTCTCAGTCTGAAGAAGGGTCTCTACCCGAATCGTCACCGATTGTACACTATACACTGTGAATGGCTCGATTGCAATCATGTATTGTCTTTCTGCTGACTGGTCAGTATGCAACAAAAGATTTTCACCGTGCCTCGGTACACGTGACAATAAACTAAACTGAACTGAACATTCCATCACTACGGAGATGCTGCCGGTCCCTCTGAGTTATTCCAGCATTTTGGGTTTATCTTCGGTGTAAACCAATGTCTGCAGTTCCTTAAGGGGCTGTCCCACTGCGGCGAAGTATTGGACAGTTTAGAAGAGTTTAGGAGAGTTTGAAAAAATGTCATGTTGAAGACCTCCTTCGACTATGTAGAAGACCCCCTTCGACCTCCTTTGACTATGTTGAAGATTAGCTTCGACTAGCTTTGAGAAAATTCGGGAACAAGAGCAACTCAGCTGCACTAACTGGACTCTATGCAACTTGCTCAGTTATTCTTGAGTCACAAAATTATACATCTAGAACAACTGCTAGCTGGGGTAATAATTTGACTGCCAATAGCTTTGGCTAACAGCTGCCGCATGGATGAATGGATAAAGCATAGCCGATGAATCAATATTACAACAGGAATATATTTCTTGTGAAGGCAGAGCTCTGTATTGGAAAACAATCGCCAGTTCAGCATCTTATACTCCTGAATCTCAAGTGGTCTACTTATCGACAGGCAATGTTCTCATATATTCCACTCTACTGAAAGAGAAATCAAGTCAGGTTAGATTGCTTTTCACAACTGCTTTTCTGATGAAAACTTGGCTTTTTCGTATAGTTATTAGCACATGGCCATTTACTTAAATAAACAAAGTAAGTTCTCTGTAATGTTGGTCTAAAATTGTAGAGCGGAGGGATCGAGGAGCACAATTACATAGTTCCTTGAAAGTGGCATCACAGGTAAATAGGGAATCAAGAAGGCATTTGGCCTTCATCTGTCTGGGTATTGAGAATTGGGATGTTATGTTACAATTGTATACGTTGCTAGTGAAGTAGAACTTGTATAATTCTTTATACCTATTCCCCTTTCATATAATTGTGCCTCTATCTTCCTCAACAATTCAACGTCAGTAGCACTGCAAGGCTTCCCAAAGTGTTGACACTCTCTATCTCCATGAAAACTTTGTCCCAGAGTCCCTGTGGCACTAATCGTCAACGATCAGCCCATGTCCCTCTGAACTTAGGGATACATTTCCCATTCCCCACAATCATAACTTGGCATTATGCTAGGCACACAGCTGACAGATGTCTGGACTGACATCTTCAACCTGTCACTTGTCCAAGCAGTTGTCCCCACGTGCCTTAAAACCACCTCCATCGTGCCAGTGCCAAAACACTCTACTGTGGCAAGCCTCAACGACTTCCGCCCAGTTGCAATTACTCCCATCATCACCAAGTGCTTCGAGAGGCTGGTCCTGGCACACCTCAAAGGCTGCCTACCCCACACATTGGATCCCTATCAGTTTGTCTACCGCAAGAACAGGAGTACGGAGGATGCCATCTCAACTGCACTTCACTCCGCCCTCTCCCACCTCGACAACAGAGACACTTACGTAAGAATGCTGTTCATCGATTACAGCTTAGCATTCAACACCATTATACCCTCTAAACTGATCACCAAACTCGGTAACCTGGGCATCGACCCCTCCCTCTGCAACTGGATACTGGACTTTCTAACCAACAGACCCCAGTCTGTTAGGTTAGACAAGCACACCTCTTCAACCCTCACCCTGAACACCGGCGTTCCACAGGGCTGTGTGCTGAGCCCCCTCCTCTACTCCCTCTTCACCTACGACTGCACACCTGTACATGGTACTAACACCATCATCAAGTATGCAGATGATACAACGGTGATTGGCCTCATCAGCAACAACGATGAGTCAGCCTATAGGGAGGAGGTCCAGCGCCTAGCAGCATGGTGCACTGACAACAACCTGGCCCTTAACTCCAAGAAGTCCAAGGAGCTCATTGTAGACTTCAGGAAGTCTAGGGGCGGCATGCACACCCCCATCCACATCAATGGGACGGAGGTGGAACGTGTTTCCAGCTTCAGGTTCCTGGGGGTCAACATCTCCGATGACCTCTCTTGGACCCACAATACCTCAACTCTGGTCAAGAAGGCTCACCAGCGTCTCTTCTTCCTGAGGAGACTGAAGAAGGTCCATCTGTCTCCTCAGATTCTGGTGAACTTCTACCGCTGCACCATCGAGAGCATCCTTACCAACTGCATCACAGTATGGTATGGCAACTGCTCTGTCTCCGACCGGAAAGCACTGCAGAGGGTGGTGAAAATTGCCCAACGCATCACCGGTTCCTCACTCCCCTCCATTGAGTCTGTCCAAAGCAAGCGTTGTCTGTGAAGGGCGCTCAGCATCGCCAAGGACTAGCTACGAACCACCCAGACCTCTCAGATCGTCTGGGACAGGTCTGCTCTGTGTCCCCAGAGTCAGAACTAAACATGGAGAAGCAGCATTTAGTTTTCATGCACCACATATCTGGAATAAACTCCCAGAAAACTGCAGGTCTGCTGCAACTCTCTTTTAAATCTAGACTGAAGATTTTTCTGTTTGCCGCTGCCTTTCAGTAAACAATACAATTTATTAATTACCTGTACTGCACTGTAACTTCTATTCCTGGTTTTATTCTATTTTAAATATTTTATTTGATTGCTTTTAATTTTGTAATAATTTTATCTGAATAATCTAATAATCGTTTTACATCTAAATGTCATTTTATATGTGTTTCTTTCCAATGCTTTTAATGTTTTATGTAAAGCACTGAATTACCTTGTTGTTGAAAGGTGCTATACAAATAAACTTGCCTTGCCTTGCCTCTCACCCCAACCATGGACTGTTTACCCTCCTACCATCCGGGAGGCGCTACAGGTCTCTCCGTTGCCGGACCAGCAGGTCCAGGAACAGCTTCTTCCCTGCGGCTGTCACCCTACTCAACAATGTCCCTCGGTGACTGCCAATCACCCCCCCCCCCCCCCCTGGGCACTCCTCCCACAGGAAAAACACTATGACTGTATGCATGTAAATAGTTTTATTTTTTGAAACCATATTCTATGTCGCTCTTCCAGGGAGATGCTAACTGCATTTCGTTGTCTCTGTACTGTACACTGCACAATGACAATTAAAGTTGAATCTGAATCTGAATCTGAATCTTGTGTCCTGAAGGACCTATTCCCGTGCTTTACTATTCTATGTTTGATCTTCCAAGCATTACTGTAATCATTCACTCCCTGTAGCTGGCAAGATGCTGCTAGTTTTGAATTATGTACTTTTAGTTTAATTTAGCTCAGTTTATTGTCATGTGTACAGTGTGTGTTGTGTGCTAACCAGTCAGCGGAAAGACTAGACATGATTACAATCGAGCCATTCACAGCGTATAGATACATGATAAAAGGAAATAACGTTTAGTGCAAGGTAAAGTCCAAATAAAGACAGTCCGAGGGTCTCTAATGATGTAAATAGTAGCTCAGGACCAGTCTCTAGTTGTTGATTGAATGGTTCAGTTGCCTGATAACAGCTGTGAAGAAACTGTCCCTGAATCTGGAGGTGCACATTTTGACACTTCTATACATCTGCCTAATGAGAGAGGGGGGAAGAGGGAGTGAGAGAAGAGGGAGTCAGTGGAAGGGAGGTTGGTTCATGTGATGGTCTACATACTGGGGCTTTGCTTCCTGAAGATGATCACTATCTCCTTTGTTTTGCTGACTGAGAGAAAGGTTGTTGTCTGAACATCAGGACACGAGGTTCTCAATCTACTTCCTCTCGTCCATCTCATGATTATTTGATATCCATCCCACAACGATGGTGTCGTCTGTGAATTTGTAAATTGAATTGGATTGGACTTGTACTTGGCTACACAGTCGTGGGTGTACAAGGAGTAAATGCATCCTTGCGGAGCACCTGTTTTGAGGATTATCGTGGAGGATGATTTGTTCCCTATCCTCAATGATTGAAGGTGGTTGGTCAGGAAGTCGAGAATCCAGTTGCAGAGATGAATGATGACTCCAGGTCCTGCTTACTGATGAGCATTTCATTACTGGCCTCTCGAAACAGTTCATGATGGTGGATGTCAAGGCCACCTTTAAACACTGGCTGCAATTTGACAGCTGAAAGAATCTGCAACATTTCAATAGGTAATCTGGAGCGTAACTGACAAAAGGGATCTTTGCCATTGAAGACCTTGATCTTTATGCAACCTTCATAAGATTGCAACATCCAGGTTCAGAAACAGCTCTTCCCCACAGCCATCAGGCTATTGAACTCAACACAAACAAAACTCTGAACATTAATAGCCCATTATCTGTTTATTTGCACTTTATCTGTTTTATTTATTGATGTGTGTATATGTTTATATAATGGTATATGGACACACTGATCTGTTTTGTAGTCAATGCCTACAATATTCTGTTGTGCTGAAGCAAAGCAAGAATTTCATTGTCCTATCTGGGACACAATAAGAATCTTGAATCTTGAATCTTGAATCTAAGCAGCATTAGGATGATTCAGAATACTATTTTAATGCTCTTATTAGGTGGTAATACAATCAGGGAATAGGTCAGTGATATATCCTTAGTGAAACGTTTAATGCTGTTTAAGGAGATGATCAGAAAGACTGAAGTTGAAAGCAGAGAATTCCAAAGTTCATGGCCCAGCCAGCTGAAGAAAAGATGAGAAGTTGAGTAAAGTCAGATAATCTCTCATTTATATTCTGGAAGTCAGTTTCCTGATTCAGGTGTCATGGGCTGAAAGACACTCAGTCGTACACTGTTGTATTGCATGTACTCTGCTCAAAGTGCTTCCTGAATAACCACTTGCCACAGGAAAGACAATGAATACAAATCAGAGTTAGACGAAGAGAAAAAGGTCAAAAAGAGAATTTAAGATGTACAAGAGGGACCTTGGGGATCTTTTCCACAGCTCACTGAAAGTGGCATCACAGGTGGATAAGATAGAAAAGAAGTTGTTTTGTGCACTCGCCTTCATAGAACAAGGCAATGAGTAGGCAAGGCAGTTTGAATGTCATATTGCAGCATTGGCCAGACCGCACGGTGTATTACGCACCACTGTGGTCACCACACTACAGGAGAGATGCAGAATGCAAGAGATATTCACCGTGATGTTGCCTGGGTTTATTCTCACGGGAATATAGGAGGCTGAGGTGCTTCCTTATAGAGGTTTGTAAAATGATGAGGGGCACAGATATGATAGATAGTCAGTGTCTTTTTCCACAGACTGGGGAATCCGGAAGTAGAAATATAGGTTTAAGGTGAGAGGACAGAAAGGTAAAGGACATCTAAGTGGTATGCTTGTCACACAAAGGGGGCACTTGCTGCCCAAAGAGGTGGGAGAGGCAGAAACTATTACAATGTTTAAAAGGCATGTGGACAGATATTTAGATAGAAAGGATGCATATGGATACAGGGCTTCTGCAAGCAAATGGGAATAGCGTGGACGGGCATCAGTGATGACTTGGTCTGAAAGGACACATTTCCATGAGTTTCATGAGAGAAAAGAGAGAGACAGCATTGAAGCAGGCCACTCGCATCTGTATCAACCATGAAGTAGTCACATTTTATACAGTAATCCTACCTAAATCCATTATACTCATATTCTACTCTCTCCAGATTCTCCCATTCACTTACACAGTTGGGGCATTTTACAGTAGCCAAATAATCTAGTAACGTTTTGGGAATGTGGGAAGAAAATTAAACATGGTGCAATGACAGGGAGAAAGTGCAAAATCAGACTGTGTGGAATTCAGGATTGAAATCAGGTTGATGAAGTGGTGAGGTGGCTGTTATAGGTTCTTTTACACCAGGGAGTAATTGACAAAAAATCGACCTCAGGCAAGGCAGTGTAAGTGAAAGATGCATAGCCAGCAATGTAAAATGCAGGCCAGCAGCCCATCAGTCAACTTCAAGTAACTTGCAATCGGTGATGTTGCAGAATGGGATTTAACCTCAAGCATCTTGGAATGAGTGAGACTTCATGCAACTCACAATCTTAGAGGTTCAATATCACGCATTTCACAAGTTCCAAGGTCCTATATTATGCAATGTAGTCGCATGTTTAAGGATAAGGGGGACATCTTTTAGGACCAGGATGAGAAAACTATTTTTCACACAGAGAGTGGTGAATCCGTGGAATTCTCTGCCACAGAAGGTAGTTGAGGCCAGTTCATTGGCTATATTTAAGAGGGAGTTAGATGTGGCCCTTGTGGCTAATGGGATCAGGGGGTATGGAGAGAAGGCAGGTACAGGATACTGAGTTAGATGATCAGCCATGATCATATTGAATGGTGGTGCAGGCTCGAAGGGCCGAATGGCCTACTCCTGCACCTATTTGCTATGTTTCTATGTACAAGGCCAGGCGGCAAATTTGGTCAACATGCTGTTTATTAAAATATCAAAAAATAGTCTCACTTGAACACCATCTTTAGTTAGAATTAGTAAATGTATTTAGCTTATGAAGATAAATCATCAAACATGTAACCTCTCAGTTAAATTATTTTTACTGGTCATGCGATGTAGACAACATATTTGGGGAATATTTATTCTGTGATCTAATAAAAATGAAAATGTTTATCATCCAAGAATTCTAGTGCAACAAAGACTCTTTCCTATTATACGAATAATTGCAGGACCATTGCAGTCTTCTCATCTACTCTGTCAATCCATAACAATTCTCTTAGATTTGGCATAAAACATGAGCTCAGTTTATTGTCATGTGTACCGTGTATGTTGAGTGCTAACCAGTCAGCGGAAAGTCTATCCGTGATTACAATCGAGCCATTCACAGCGTATAGATACATGATAAAAAGGAAATAACATTTAGTGCAAGGTAAAGTCCATTAAAGTCCAATTAAATATAGTCCGAGGGTCTCTAATGAGGTAGATAGTAGCTCAGGACCAGTCCCTAGTTGTTGATTGAATGGTTCAGTTGCCTGATAACAGCTGGGAAGAAACTGTCCCTGAATCTGGAGGTGCACGTTTTCACACTTCTATACATCTTGCCTAATGAGAGAGGGGGGAAGAGGGAGTGAGAGAAGAGGGAGTCCGTGGAAGGGAGGTTGGTTCATGTGAGGGTCTACATACTGGGGCTTTGCTTCCTGAAGACAATCATATGACTGATAATTCAGTGTCCATATTCAATGTTCATAATTCAAAGCTGATAATATCAGTATTCCTTGGGGGTCAAGTTCGTAAGTCCCTGAGAATTGTGATATAGGTATCTAGGGTGGTGATGGAGGCATATGAAATGTTTGCCTTAATTGGTTGAAGCACAGACTATAAAAGGTGAGACATCTTGTTGCAACTTTACAAAACATTGGTTACACCACACTATTGTGTACTGTTCAAATTTAAAGGGAAGGTTGCCCGCCCCCCCCCCCCCCCCCCCCCCCCCCTCTCACACAGTGGTTGTTATCTTGAACTTGTTGGAAGTGGATTCAGATACTATCACTACACATTAGAGATATTTACACAAATACTTAAGTGGTAGAAATCAGACCTCTTGCATGTAAATGGGATTAGTATTGATGGGCCAAATGGGTCAGGATAGTGATGATGGGCAGAAGGGTCTGTTTCTGTGCAGTACAACTCCACGACTCACTGGAAAATGTTGGAAACAGATTGTTATTCCATTGGAAAGGGCATTTATACCAAAGACATGACATACCACGGGAAGAGTGAGCTGGCTGAGCTTCCATGGAATCATCCCTGAACAAGAATCAGATACTATTTAAAATCATCAGCCTTTAGAAACATAGAAACATAGAAAATAGGTGCAGGAGTAGGCCATTCGGCCCTTCGAGCCTGCACCGCCATTCAATGTGATCATGGCTGATCATCCAACTCAGTATCCTGTACCTGCCTTCTCTCCATACCCCCTGATCCCTTTACAATACAATACAATACAATACCATTTATTTGTCATTTGAACCCCATTGAGGTTCAAACGAAATGTTGTTTCTTTAGCCACAAGGGCCACATCTAACTCCCTCTTTAACATCTCATCATCTCCACGAACCTATCTCCAATGATGTATTATTAGTAAATAATTCCATTCTTTTTTTTATCTTGACATTTGTGTGTTTTTTTCCTCTTTCTCTCTTACTTCCTATCTTTTTAAAAAAAAACTAGAAGCAGAACCAATCCACAATTGATAATATTAATAATGTACGACTGATATACATGAAATGCTTATAATATGTGTTTGCTACTAATAAAAATATTTAAAAAAAACATCTCATCAAACATTGGAAAGTGTGAGGCTCTGAAACCTGCTCCAAAATTTAATAAAACTTTTATAGGACCCATTTAGGAAAGTGAAAGAAAACACTGCAGCCATTATATAGCAATCTGGAACCAACTCCAAGAAAATATTGAATAATTCCCACACGTAATAGAATTGGGCTACCAAGAGTAACTGAATAAAAAGTAACGTTTAATTTCTCCAATCGCTCAATAAGTTTACAACTCCATGTTTTAATGATTCACAGTGCCATACCAGAAAATTGAACTTATATAAAGATGATTTCCTCCAGGAAGCAGAAGAGCAATGTGAACACTTTAAATGAGTTTCAACTATTATAGAGAGGATTTCTGTTTGATGACAAATTCACTAATTATTTCAATTTTTAGCCACCAAATGTGAACGTGAAATAGCAAGCACCATCTGCAACCCCCAAGCCTCCAGAAATTAAATTCATGTCCACATTCCCAAATACTTGCTAAAATATTTCCAAATTATTCTGCACGTTTGTTCTGGTATTAAACAGTAGTTACTATATAAACTAGCAATGCCGTTGATTAAAATATCAAAAGGTAGAATCATTTGATACCCCTCCTGAATTTGGAATCATTAAATGTATTCAGTTTATGAACTCCAATCACCTAAATTAGCAAACATCCAACATCTCGGGTATATTATATTTGATTATCTGATATGGACAACATATTTGGAGAATATATATATATGCAGCGATGTTTTCTTGTTTATCTCCCAAGCAGTATATCTTGTCATATGAATAATTGCAGCACCACTGCCATCTTCTCTTCCAGTCTGACGCTCCATAACATGGCAAGGCAGCGTCTTTACCACCTCAGGCAGCTGAGGAAAATCAGTCTCTCTGAGGATCCTTCAGTGCTTCTACTCTTGGGCTGTAGAAAGCATCTTGTCTGGCAACATCGCAAACTGGTTTGGGAACAGCTCTGCCCAGGACAGGAAAGCTCTGCAGAGAGTAGTGCGTTCGGCCGAACCCACTATGGGAACTACACTCGCCCCCCTGCAGGACCTATACACCAGGAGGTGCAGATCCAGGGCCAGCAACATTATGGGGGACCCCTACCACCCCAGCAACGGACTGTTCCAGCTGCTACGGTCAGGCAAATGGCCCCACTGTCATGCTGTGAAAACAGAGAGGATGAGACGGAGTTTCTTCCCACAGGCCATCAGGACTGTAAACTCTTGTCTCACCAGGGACTAATTTACTGTTGTGTTGTGTCTTTTTAAAATGTTTGGTTTTTTTTCCAAACATGTAATTCTGATTCTGTTCTATTCTGTTCTGTAGTTTTTGCACAATCCGCAGGCATTGCCACTTTCATTTCACTGCACAACTTGTATGTGTATGTGACAAATAAAGTTGACTTGACTTGAATTCTCTTCTAAATTTAATCACTAAGCTTGCTTACATGAATGTGTTAAAGCCAACCTATACATCCTTTACTTAAGTATAGTTTTGCTTTAGAGATACAGTGGGGAAACAGGCTGTCCGGACCACCCACTCCCACACATTGACACTATGCTACACGCACACGGACAATTTGCAATTATACCAAGCCATTTTACCTACAAACCTGTACGTCTTTGGAGTGTAGTAGGAAACCAAAAATCTCGGAGAAAACCCACGCAGGTCACGGGGAGAACGTACAAACTCCGTACAGACAGCACCCGTGGTTAGGATTGAACCAGGGTCTTTGGCAGTGTAAGCTCTGTAAGGCAGCAACTCTAACGCTGTGCCACCATGCCGCCCTTACATTCCCCACTATTCTCATCGTTTCTGATGACATTGACATGGTGAATCGTGCCTTCCTTCTCCAAAGCCACTTCACGTTGCAAGCTGGTTAGGACCGCATTCACCTGGCTTTGTTCCTACCATTTTAGTTATTGCCAGTGAATTACACCCAATGGCTTCTTCTCAATGGCAGAAGATTTATCCTTGGCCCACAGCATTGACAAAAACACAGCTTCAATTTCTACATGGCTGTGGATGACACCCAGATCTTCCTTGTTACATCCTCCCTTGGCCCGTCCCCTATCTCTAAAGGATCAGAACGCAAGTCCTGTGTGTAGAGCTGGATGAGCAGAAATGCCTTCCATCACTGGGAATGGTGATGCCATTGTCTTTGGATCTCACCACAAACTTTTCTTCTCTTGCCACTGACAGACGCATGAAAATGAATCACATTGGTCATGACAATAGACAATAGGTGCAGGAGTAGGCCATTCGGCCCTTCGAGCCAGCACCGCCATTTAATCTGATCATGGCTGATCATCCCCAATCAGTACCCCGTTCCTGCCTTCTCCCCATATCCCCTGACCACTATCTGTAAGAGCCCTATCTAGCTCTCTCTTGAAAACATCCAGAGAACCTGCCTCCACCGCCCTCTGAAGCAGAGAATTCCACAGACTCACCACTCTCTGTGAGAGTATTGTGTTGCTTCCACCGTTGTGCCATCACTACTAATTTACCACTTTGGTGAGCCTCGGACTATCCTTGATCGGACTTTGCTGGCTTTACCTTGCACTAAACGTTATTCCCTGATCATGTATCTGTACACTGCTAACTGCATTTCGTTGTCTCTGTACTGTACACTGACAATGACAATTAAAGTTGAATCTGAATCTGAATCTGAATCTAAATGGATCGATTGTAATCATGCATTGTCTTTCTGCTGACTGGTTAGCACGCAACAAAAGCTTTTCACTGTACAACGATACACGTGACAATGAACTACACTAAAACTAAATGGCCTATTTCTACCCAACTCGGTTCTGCTTCTGCCTCAGTTCATCAGCTGCTGAATCCTCATTCATGCCTTTGCTCCTCCATTCCCAAGTTTTCCAATGCATACCAGATCACCCTCCCTTGTTCAACACTACCATAAATTTGAGGTCAGCCGATGGCCCAAGTCATGTTCACCCATTGCCTCGTTGATCTCCATGGCCTCTATTAAGCAAAATCTTAATATTTTAATTCTCACCCTTGTTTTCAATTCTGCAATGGTCTATTTTCGAAATCCTGCCAACTCTTCCACACAATGTATCTCATATCTCCGTAACTAAAGTATTCAAAGGTGCTTTCTCTTTTCAGCCAAGAAAATGAATGAACACTTGCAAGATAGTGAGAATTTTTCAGAATATACTACATAGAAACATAGAAAATAGGTGCAGGAGTATGCCATTCGGCCCTTCGAGCCTGCACCGCCATTCAATATGATCATGGCTGATCATCCAACTCAGTATCCCGTACCTGCCTTCTCTCCATACCCCCTGATCCCTTTAGCCACAAGGGCCACATCTAACTCCCTCTTAAATATAGCCAATGAACTGGCCTCAACTACCTTCTGTGGCAGAGAATTCCAGAGATTCACCACATAAGGGCCTGTCCCACCAGCATGCGACTGCATGCGTCTAGCATGACCAAACGTGGAGGCTTGTGGCGTACGTCCTCGCGGGGCCGGTCCCACTTCCAACCGCGGAGGCGTCTGGAGTTGTGCGGGGCTGGTCCCGACATCATACTCACCAATCAGCTGGGCAGGAGGCGGGCCGACTGAATTTGGATGTCGCACGGCATTGGGCAGTTACGTCATCACGCAACGGCACGCCGGGCGGTGACATAATCGTGCAATGGCACGCGCTAGGCGTACGCTGTCAAGAAGCTGCGTATGGCATCAAGACGCTGCGCACGACGTCAAGACGCTGCATACGCCCGTCGAGGCGCTCCGTACGACCTCAATGCGGTTGCGGGCCGACAGGCACGGAATTTTTGGACAGTGTCAGTTTTGCAGAGTCCCGCGCGATGCCGGGACCAGCCCCGCACAACTCCAGCGATCGAAGTGGGACCGGCCCCACGAGGCCGTACAGCTCAAGCGGCCACGTTAGGCCGCTCTCGCCGCATGCAGTCTCATGCTGGTGGGACAGGCCCTATAACAATCATAGAAGTGCCAATAACAAGGGTCTTTGAATTTGCGGAAAAATTGGCCATCACAACGGGCAAGTGATGAGAAGGATTCACGGGAGAGGGCATATTTTGGTGCAGTCTGTCACTTGACAGCTTACATCACTGAAATAGTTATAACAGTAATAAGATGTGGTTGGCATTCTGATTCTTCAACAGATCGTCTTCAATCATCCCCTGCTGTGTGCTACAGAAACCAGTGAGCTGGTGGCCTTGAGTAGTAGCGTGTAATGCGATTTTCAGTCTGTTTATATCAGCCAGCCACTGTGCAGACAGATGTCTTAAAGCTGTGAGCAGTGAGGGTTGGCTGCGGACAAATTAGCAGAGGCCGCCTGTCTCAGCGGCCAGCACCTCAATCACCTGGCCTTACATTTCTCACCTACTGCTGTAGTCTCTTGCAGTGCGATTTCAAGCGTTTACGGAGCAGGGTGTTCCATTTCACCAGCCAGCAGCAATTCCATTACTCAGTGAAGAGCTGTCGAACAAATAATTGGGCCACACAAATTTCATCTCAAAATTCCAGTGCCTCATTTGTCACAAGTGGTTCCTGTTAATTGTAATAAACATTTCTGCCAACGGTTCCTGATCGCTGCTTCATCCCTCTCATCTATTGCTAGGCTACATGTCATACATTTTCAAATATTACAGCAAGTGCTTCTCTAATCAGTGTGCAAGTACCAATATTTTAATTTGATTGAATTGAGGGATTTTGCCAGAAATATTAATATGCCAGAAAAAAAGTAGCAAGCACTGTTATTAAGCTGATTCCTATGTTTGGAACATAGTTCGATGTTCATCTCCTCACAACTGCTGTTATTCAATGAGATCATAACCTTTTGATATTTAAAACCTTTCCACCTGTCTTAGTCTTTATAACTGGTAACAGAAAGGGCAACACGGGGTGAAAAAACGAAGTATGAGGATAAGCTAGCCAAGAATATAAAGAAGTATAGTAAAAGCTTCTTTAGGTATGTTAAGAGAAAAAGATTAGTAAAGACAAGTGTGGGTCCATTGAAGGCAGAAACAGGTGAAATTATTATGGGGAACAAGGAAATGGCAGAACAGCTGAACAAGTACTTACTTTGGTTCTGACTTCACTAAGGAAGACACAAACAAACTCTCAGATGTACTAGAGGACAGAGGATCTAGGAAGACAGAGGAACTGAAAGAAATTAGCATTAGGCGAGAAATAGTATTGGGTAGACTGATGGGACTGAAGTATGATAAATCCACAGGGCCTGATTGTCTGCATCCCAGGGTACTCAAGGAGGTGGCTCTAGAAATAGTGGATGCATTGGTGATCATTTTCCAACGTTCTATAGATTCAGGATCAGTTCCTGTGGATTGGAGGATGGCTAATGTTATCCAACTTTTCAAGAAAGGAGCGCGAGAGAAAATGGGGAATTATAGACCAGTTAGCCTGACATCGGTGGTGGGGAAGTTTATTAAACTGGTAATAGCGGCGCATTTGGATAGCAGGAAAAGGATTGGTAATGTCAGCATGGATTTATGAAGGGGAAATCCTGCTTGACTAATCTTCTGGAATTTTGTGAGGATGTGACAAGTAAAATGAATGTAGTGTATCTGAACATTCAGAAAGCCTTTGATAAGGTCCCACACAGGAGATTAGTGGGCAAAATTAGAGCACATGGTATTGGGGGAAGGGTATTGACATGGATAGAGAATTGGTTGGCATACAGGAAACAAAGAGTATGAATAAACAAGTCCCTGTCAGATTGCCAGGCAGTGCCGCAAGGCTTGGTGCTTGGGCCGCAACTATTTAATATATATTTAAATGATTTAGATGATGGGATTAAAAGTAACACTAGCAAATTTGCCGGGGGGCAGTGTGAACTGCGAAGAGGATGCTAGGAGGTTGCAGGGTGACTTGGACATGTTGAGTAAGTGGGCAGATGCATGGCAGATGCAGATTAATGTAGATAAATGTGAGGTTATCCACTTTGGCGGCAAGAACAAGGAGGCAGATTATTATTTCAATGGTATCAGATTAGGAAAAGGGGAAGTGCAACGAGACCTGGGTGTCCTTGTACACCAGTCACTGAAAGTAAACATGCAGGTACAGCAGGCGGTGAAGAAAGCTAATGGCATGTTGGCCTTCATAACGAGAGGATTCGAGTACAGGAGTAAAGAGGTCCTTCTGCAGTTGTTCAGGGCCCTGGTGAGACCACACCTGGAGAATCGTGTGCAGTTTTGATCTCCTAATTTGAGGAAGGACATCCTTGCTATTGAGACGGTGCAGTGTAGGTTCACAAGGTTAATCTCCGGGATGGTAGGACTGTCATAAGAGGAAAGATTGGAAAGACTGGGCTTGTATTCACGAATTTAGAAGGATGAGAGGGTTTTTATAGAAACGTATAAAATTATAAAAGGGCTGGACAAGCTAGATGCAGGAAAAATGTTCCCAATGTTAGGGGAGTCCAGAGTCTAAGAATAAAGGAGAGGTCATTTAAAACTGAGATGAGAAAAAAACTTTTTCACCCATATAGTTGTGATTTTACTACGGAGTCACGTGAGTGACTACGTGAAGAAGGGCCGTCCGTCTGCATGCGCATCATTACGTCTGAACGCAACACGCATGACGGACTGGCAGGCATTGAGCCTCCCAGGCCGTCGGGATGAGCAGGTAAGGAAAGTTGAAATCACTTACCTGCGTTCTTTCGGGCTTGAAGTTTTTTTTCAGAGCCCAGATGTCGAGGAGACGGCCCGCGGGGATGTCGGCTGCCGAAGACCGCAGCCTTCCAAATAGCGGGCGACGGTCTTGTTCCCGACATTAGCGCCGACAGCAGAATCGGCAGGAGACTTTGCGCGGGAGCAGGAGCTCCATGGTTGTCCTGCGGGACGTAATTCCACCCGCAAGTCTAAACTAACCCGTTGACTCAGATGAGTCCGGGGAAGAGGGATACCCTCCCTCAATGGAGAGCGTCTGAGGACGACTTCTCCCATATGGAGCAACTTATGGAGAAGTTGCTCCAACAATAATCTGCTCCAAAGGAGGGAGCAGTATCAGCACGGCCTACAGCAGTGCCGGTGCCGGGAGCCTCGCACATGGGGCAGCCCAATGTCTTCCCCATTGAAGGGGGAACTACATGTGGAAGAAACCACTCTGAATCAGAATACAAAGAGAGGGGGGGAAACCTTCCCAGGGACAAGCAGAAGAAAGGAAGTAAGTAAGTATGTTTTACTTATATTGCACTGTTTAAGTCAACACCAAAATGCTTTACATAAAAGGAATAATAAGCTTCCATACAAACAAACAGAAAATAAGTGCTTCTGCAATCATCCAGGTTCCACTGGGTGCTTCCCTGGATGGAATCTAGCTCTTGACAGCCCGGGTATTATGGAGAACCCGCAGGCAGCAGCACCTGTTTTCAGGGCTGCACAAATGTCTCCTGCTCTAAGGAGAGGAGCATTCATGGTCCGTTTCAGTCTGACCAAAGCTAGAATCTCATTTAGGTCCACTGGAAGGGCCATGTCAGCACAGGTATCCTCAGGGGCCTGCGGCAGCACCTGTTTTCAGGGCTGCTTACGATCCTCACTCTCAGTGGAGCGGTTCACTGAATCCGGTGGTAGCTTGAAAGCTGGGCACGGAAATATGATCAGAGTCGTCTTTCAAGGCAGACTCAAAATAATGGGCAGAATTGTCCTACAAGGCAGACTCAGTATGATGAGGTTTCAGACCAGACCCAAGCAGAGGTCGGGAGAAACATGGAATCCACACTCCTTACCAGTCCTACTCCCAATCAAGGAGAGGAAAGGAATCCGCATCAGCGGCCTTTGGGCTTACCACAAGACCACCGGTAGCCATGGAGGTAGGTGGGTCTGGGTTTACTGAAACAAGGGATTGTGGACCAGTTACATGTTGGTAATTTACTCTTGTGTTCTTGTTCAAAATGACAATAACAAGAAATTTCAGAACGGGGTTTTTAAAAACAGATAATAACGTGATAATTTTACTGCACAACATACACAGATTCCAAGCAGACTTGGAACTCGGACTGGAATTGTCTTCGAGACAGGCCCAGTATTTTTGGGCAGGATTGCCATTCAGGACATGTGACAGATGGAGGATGTCACTTCATCCAGGTGTAACTCATTTGTGCAGTATAGACTTTTGGAAACAGTAATTGTGTTACGGTTTAACTACTGTTTTATAGGAGCTTCCTATAGAATGGTCACATGGCATGCATCGACCTCAAAGATGCATACTATTCGGTGTCTATTCACTAAGAACAGGAGATATTTGAAGTTTAACTGGATGGCATGGATCTGCCAAATGGGTTGACATCAGCTCCTAGACTATTGACAAAACTACGGAAACCAATTCTGGGCCTACAAAGGTCTCAAAACCACATAGTAATGGCATATTTGGAGGACATTTTCATTTTGGAGTCACCAAGAATTGGCAGAAGCATGAGTCAAGCAAACCAAAACCCTGTTTGAAAGAATTGGTTACCTCATCCATCCAGTTAAATCAAAATTGACACCTACAAGGGTAATTGATTACCTAGAATTTACTATCAAAAACAGTAAATATGTTGGTGACTTTGCCTAGGGGCAAACGACAATATTAATTAAGCCTGCAATGACCTGATAGTCAGATTCTAGCCATCTATCAGGCAAACAGTGAGTGTAATTGGCAAATAGTAGCTGCATTTCCAGCAGTACATACGGGCCTTTGCATTACCAGAACTTACAGCAAGCAAAGGAACGAACACTCAAATTATATGCAGGCCGAATTGGCAAACTATGGATTGCCAGCAGAAGCCATTGTTGAATAACTATGGTGGATAACGAATGGGAGACAGTTCAGGGAAATTTTGCTCGAAAGCCATCGAGGGTTCTTCAGACCTATGCAAGCGGCTAAGGATGGGGAGACACCAACACAGTCTAAAGCTGTGGGGGCAGATGGAATGAGCAGGAGTCTGTAATTCCCCAACACATGGAATCAATTACCCAGAATTGTTGGGGGCACAATATGGACTCAAGGTTCTCTGTAGCGATATGCAACTGGTGCTTGTTCAAATTCAGATTGATAACACCACTGCGGTGGCATATATCCATTAACAAAGGTGGTGTAAAATCTGTATCTTACGACAGATTGTCGAACCTCATTTGGCACTGGTGTATCGAGAGGAATATTTGGGAAATCTACGAGGTAGATATAACACGGTGACAGATGCTGGATCATGAATGTTTAATAACAACACAGAATGGATGTTGAATCAGACAGTATTTAACAAAATAACTACACGATTTGGCATACCAGATGTTGATCCGTTTGCATCTAGACTAACCATTAGTTACCCAGATATGTGTCCTGCGAGCTGGATCCAGGAGCAAGGCAGTGGATGCTTTCTCCCTCAATTGGGGAGGAATGTTTATGTATGCTTTCCGCCAATTTGTCTCACAAACCGATGCTTGACAAAAATCAAGCAAGACTAAGCCACAGGCATATTGGTAGTGCCAGATTGGCCTACTCAGGCCTGGTCCCCAAACATTTTGGGAATTATAGTCCAGCCAGTAATGGCTGTACCCAAGAGCAGGGACCTCCTAGTGAACCCAGTTACAGGGAGCAATCATCCACTACATGAACGTATAACTTGTTGGTCTGCAGATTCTGAGGAGGCCATTTCAAGGCATAGGACTGTCCGAACAAATACAACACAGTTCGGATAACGGATGTCTTGGAGTTCCTATCAACTGTACTATAACTATAAACTAAGTTATAGTGCATCTATAGTGCCAGAGGCGCACTCTCCTCCAATCTGATGCCGGAAGCAGGGCACAGCTCGATAGGAACGCACCCCTTTACAACAAAATTCATGAAGGGAATTTACAATTTAAGACCTCCAAGGCCAAGGTACACTGACACATGGGATGTGAGCGTGGTACAAGCCCTACTTTCACAGTGGGGACCGCCTATAACTAACCCTGAAGGTGGTATGCTGACAAAGAGTCCAGACACTGCAAAAGCTACGGTGGGACCACACGACCACCAATATGAACAACATAACATTCCTAATCAGGAACCTGATAAACAGAGCAGGCCAGGAATGCCATGGATGGAGATCCAGTTCTTGGCATATCCAGAGGACCAACGGTTGTGTGGGTGGTAACATACTAACACCACTATCTGAGAGTTACGGAGAATCTCAGAGGCACAGAACAATCGGTCCTCATCAGCCATAAAAAAACCACACCAAAAGGTGTCAACTCAAACCATCTCCAGATGGTCAAAAGAGGTAATGGCGGTAGCAGGAGTAAACATTTATATGGTTAAATCTCACTCCACCAGGGCTGCATCTACGTCGGCAGCAAGAGCTATGGACGTGCCCCTTGACGACGGCTGCAGGATGGACGAATGAAATAACGGTCCACCGGTTTTATAACAAACCTATAACCGGACTGGGGGTGTTTGCACGTACCATTTTAAGTTCTGTCCCTTAGTTTCCCCCCCAAGGTTGGGAGGGGTAACTTTTTTTTAAACTTTTCTTTCATTTAAAGCATCAGTTTCTTTACTTAACTACGTAATGTCTGAATGCTTTAATGATTACACGCATCCATGGTCAAACCATTCAGTGTGTGACGCCGGGATTCGTAACCGGCGTAAAATCACAGAGCTTTGAAATCTTCACGTAGTCACTCACGTGACTCCGAAGTAAAATAGTAAGATTAAACGAGAACTTACCAGTTTGAAGTTTGATCTTGATTTTATGAGGAGTTACGATGAGCGATTACGTGCCCACCGCTCCCTCATATTATCAAGGTCATATGGAAGTTCAAGTTTTTCACAATCTTACTATTCTCAGGTCTTCTTTTTTATCTGTGATTTAACACCGCTGCTTTGAAGATTGACGCGCACGCAGACGGACGGCCCTTCTTCACGTAATCCCTCATCGTAACTCCTCATAAAATCAAGATCAAACTTCAAACTGGTAAGTTCTCGTTTAATCTTACTAATTTGTGGAATTCTCTGCCACAGGAGGCAATTGAGGCCAATTCACTGGATGAATTTAAAAGAGTTAGATAGAACTCTAGGGGCTAGTGGAATTAAGGTATATGGGGAGAAGGCAAACACGGGTTCGTGATTGTGGATGATCAGCCATGATCACAATGAATGGCGGTGCAGGCTCGAAGGGTCAAATGGCCTCCTCCTGCACCTATTTTCTATGTTTCTATGTAACAAGAATCTGCCAATTGGGATTCTTTTGATCTAAGTTCACATCTAAGATTGCATCTAATGTGTAGGAAGGAACTGCAGATGCTGGTTTACACTGAAAATAGACACAAAATACTGGAGTAACGCTGTGGGACAGGCAACATCTCTGTATAGAGATTCCTTCTATCCATTCCTTCTATCCAGAGATGCTGCCTGCCCCGCTGTGTTACTCCAGCATTTTGTGTCGATCTAAGATCACATCTAAGTTAACAGCTGCAATTTTTAGGGAAAGGAGCACAATTTTCCACAATCACCTCCATCGACCACCAACATCAGCCATCAATCCTGAGTAACTCTGGTCCTAATTTAAAGGTTATCCTCGCACATCATAGGAAATAGTTTCTCCCCGACATAGTATAGATTTCCTTAATCATCCTAAACAGTGTAATTAGCTCACCCTTATCTTCTGAGTTGAAAGGATTGCAAGGCTAATCCATCCAGATAATTTAGCCATAGCTTTCTCATCTACGTGGTGTCATTTTCTTCATAGAACAAAAGAGTTGTGAAGCTTAAGTCTATCAAAAGGATTTGCTGATCATGATCACATCCTGAAACTAATCTACAAAATACAGCGGACACATTTCAAACTTCAATCTTGCATTCAATAATTTTTTGATAAAGAAACAGATTTGGAAAAAAGCAAGCAAAACATAGAAACATAGAAAATAGGTACAGGAGTAGGCCATTCGGCCCTTCGAGCCTGCACCGCCATTCAATATGATCATGGCTGATCATCCAACTCAGTATCCTGTACCTGCCTTCTCTCCATACCCCCTGATCCCCTTAGCCACAAGGGCCACATCTAACTCCCTCTTAAATATAGCCAATGAACTGGCCTCAACTACCTTCTGTGGCAAAGAATTCCACAGATTCACCACTCTCTGTGTGAAAAATGTTATTCTCATCTCGGTCCTAAAGGATTTCCCCTTTATCCTTAAACTGTGACCCCTTGTTCTGGACCTCCCCAACATCGGGAACAATCTTCCTGCATCTAGCCTGTCCAACCCCTTAAGAATTTTGTAAGTTTCTATAAGATCCCCCCTCAATCTTCTAAATTCTAGCGAGGGTTCCTTCAGTTCAAAAGAGACACTGAATCAAAATAAAAAGCAAGATACCCGGAAAGTGTAGGTATATCGTGAGAAGCAAGCCTTCCTCCCATACAGCTCAAATCATCACAGAATGCCTTTGATCGCAAATGATCTCAAATAGAAACATAGAAATTAGGTGCAGGAGTAGGCCATTCGGCCCTTCGAGCCTGCACCGCCATTCAATATGATCATGGTTGATCATCCAACTCAGTATCCCGTACCTGCATTCTCTCCATACCCTCTGATCCCCTTAGCCACAAGGGCCACATCTAACTCCCTCTTAAATATAGCCAATGAACTGGCCTCGACTACCCTCTGTGGCAGAGAGTTCCAGAGATTCACCACTCTCTGTGTGAAAAAAGTTCTTCTCATCTCGGTTTTAAAGGATTTCCCCCTTATCCTTAAGCTGTGACCCCTTGTCCTGGACTTCCCCAACATCGGGAGCAATCTTCCTGCATCTAGCCTGTCCAACCCCTTAAGAATTTTGTACGTTTCTATAAGATCCCCTCTCAGTCTCCTAAATTCTAGAGAGTATAAACCAAGTCTATCCAGTCTTTCTTCATAAGACAGTCCTGACATCCCAGGAATCAGTCTGGTGAACCTTCTCTGCACTCCCTCTATGGCAATAATGTCCTTCCTCAGATTTGGAGACCAAAACTGTACGCAATACTCCAGGTGTGGTCTCACCAAGACCCTGTACAACTGCAGTAGAACCTCCCTGTTCCTATACTCAAATCCTTTTGCTATGAAAGCTAACATACCATTCGCTTTCTTCACTGCCTGCTGCACCTGCATGCCCACTTTCAATGACTGGTGTACCATGACACCCAGGTCTCGCTGCATCTCCCCTTTTCCTAGTCGGCCACCATTTAGATAATAGTCTGCTTTCCTGTTTTTGCCACCAAAATGGATAACCTCACATTTATCCACATTATACTGCATCTGCCAAACATTTGCCCACTCACCCAGCCTATCCAAGTCACCTTGCAGTCTCCTTGCAGAGCTCAAATGATCTCAGAATGTTCTGAAGAAGGGTCTCGACCCAAAGCATCGCATATTTACTTCGCTCCATAGATGCTGTCTCACCCGCTGAGTTTCTCCAGCATTTGTGTCTACCTCAGAATGCCTTTTTGTATTCTGAAGAGCGGAATGGAATGTCTGCTGTGACTCACAGCTCTTAACATCTAACAAGAATAACAACTATTTTTTTTCTTGAAAAATCAAATTATCATGCAATGGAATTAAGCATTTTAAGTAACTTGGCAAATGGGAAGTTTAATGCCAGCAACAATTTCACTCATCAGAGAATTAGCATTAAGCAATTAAACTGTGGAGTATAATGTGTTCAATATGAGATTAGTACCGGTGTTTGCAGTGGGCACAAACACATTTTAAACGCATCTTTCGGGTGCTCCAGTTTTCTCAAAAATGCCAAAGAAACATATAATAATATTAAGGGATTGGACATGCTAGATGCAGGAAACATGTTCCTGATGTTGGTGGAGCCCAGAACCAGGGGCCACAGTTTAAGAATAAGGGGTAGGCCATTTAGAACTGAGAGATTCACCCAGAGAGTTGTGAATTTGTGGAATTCTCTGCCTCAGACGGCAGTGGAGGCCAATTCACTGGATGCTTTCAAAAGAGAGTTAGATAGAGCTCTTAGGGCTGGTGGAATCAAGGGGTATCAAGTTCAAGTTCAAGTGAGTTTATTGTCATGTGTCCCTGATAGGACAATGAAATTCTTGCTTTGCTTCAGCACACAGAACATAGTAGGCATTTACTACAAAACAGATCAATGTGTCCATATACTATAATATAAATATATACACACATGAATAAATAAACTGATAAAGTGTAAATAACAGATAATTGGTTATTTAAAATCAAAGTTTTGTCCAAGCCAGGTTTAATAGCCTGATGGCTGTGGGGAAGTAGCTATTTCTGAACCTGTCTTCAGGCTCCTGTACCTTCTACCTGAAGGTAGCAGGGAGATGAGTGTGTGGCCAGGATGGTGTGGGTCTTTGATGATACTGCCAGCCTTTTTGAGGTAGCGACTGCGATAAATCCCCTCGATGGAAGGAAGGTCAGAGCCGATGGTGGACTGGGCAGTGTTTACTATATGGGGAGAAGGCGGGAATGGGGTACTGATTGTGGATGATCAGCCACTGAATGGCAGTGCTGGTTTGAAGGGCCGAATGACCTACGCCTGCACCTATTGTCTTTGTATCTATGTAATGTGAGTTGCTGCATCAATGAGCGACTGTAAATTGCCCAAGTGTGTGCGGGTGAGTGATCGAAACTAGAAAGATGGGAATGTGGGGAGAATAATGTGGGATTAGTGTAAATGGCTGTTTGATGGTTGGCATGGACACAGTGGGCCAAGAGTTGTTTCCGTGCTAGATGACTCTATGCAATGTTTAATAGGTGCTAAAGAACACCTTCACTATTGAGCCTCATATTACCAACTTTCTGGGAATTATTACCGACCAATATCTCAAATGAACCAACCATTTGAAGGCAATAGTGATAAGAGCTGGAGAAAGGCTCAAGAGTTATGAGAGTTAAAAGGGTTTAATTGCCATATGTACCGGCAATGGAACAATGAAATTCTTACTTGCTGCAATTCAACAGGTCCATAGATGCAATAATACAGTTAAATATATAATAATCAATATTATTATAAATTAATAATCACAGTACTGGGTAACCAATAGTGCAAAACCAAAGTCCGTAGTGCAAACAAAGACATCCAAAGAAGATATTAGTTGCTGAGGCTAGTGACACATATAGTGTTCAAGTGCCTGATGGCTGCTGGGAAGAAGCTGTCTTGAACCTGGTGGTCATGGTTTTATAGCAAAAGGATTTGAGTATAGGAGCAGGGAGGTTCTACTGCAGTTGTACAGGGTCTTGGTGAGACCACACCTGGAGTATTGCGTACAGTTTTGGTCTCCTAATCTGAGGAAGGACATTCCTGCCATAGAGGGAGTACAGAGAAGGTTCACCAGACTGATTCCTGGGATGTCAGGACTTTCATATGAAGAAAGACTGGATAGACTCGGCTTGTACTCGCTAGAATTTAGAAGTCTGAGGGGGGATCTTAGAGAAACTTAAAAAATTCTTAAGGGGTTGGACAGGCTAGATGCAGGAAGATTGTTCCCGATGTTGGGGAAGTCCAGAACAAGGGGGTCACAGTTTAAGGATAAGGGGGAAATATTTTAGGACCGAGATGAGAAAAAAAAAATTCACACAGAGAGTGGTGAACCTCTGGAATTCTCTGCCACAGAAGGTAGTTGAGGCCAGTTCATTGGCGATATTTAAGAGGGAGTTAGATGTGGCCCTTGTGGCTAAAGGGATCAGGGGGTATGGAGAGAAGGCAGGTACAGGATACTAAGTTGGATGATCAGCCATGATCATATTGAATGGCGGTGCAGGCTCGAAGGGCCGAATGGCCTACTCCTGCACCTAAGTTCTATGTTTATATGTTTTCAGGCCCCTGAACCTTCTTCTCAATGGTAGTGGCGAAATGAGAGTGGTAGCCAGGGTGGTGTGCGTCTTTGATGATATTGGCTGCAATATTGAGGCAGTGACTCCCTTCAATGATGGCTCAGCATTTGCAAAATATGTTCAAGGTCCTGATCGTTTCAGTGCTGCACCACGATATACAAGACTCGATTAAGGGACGTAATGGGATATTCCCAAAACCCACAAACCAAAGAAGCTGAACAGCATTCCGAACAGTTTGATCAGGGCTACTGTCACCTGCACTATTACAAATCACAGAAGCAATTTCATCTGCTTCCTCCTCAACAACTCCCCACACCAAAATGACAATCACAATAAGATCATCTCCTCCACATTCCAATTCATATCACATACTATCATGACCTAGGCATATATCACTATTCCTTCACGCTAACTGATCAGAAGATTGAAATTTCCAACCAAACACCACCTTGTCTTCAATTAGATTTCAGAGCAAATAGATTTCAACAGTAAAGCTTCCTGACCACCATGGCCTAAATCACTGCGCTCCAAATTTTTTGATATTACTTAGGAGCACAGATGGCATACAGTTCTCTGCAACTATAGTCTTATGTATGACTGGACTGTACAATGGGTTTGTCACCAACTATTCCATTTATCATGTACACCAAGGTTTGTGGATTCGAGGCAGCTGCAACTCCAGCCCTTACCCCAAAATTACCGATTTCCCGTAAGAATGTAACACGAGGTTTACTATAAGCAACCATTCAGTGAAAGGCTATTGTGGGCAATACTCCAGCATGAGTAATTAAAGAGAAAGATCCAAGAAGATGCCAGCTAGGTGCAAAGAGGAATGGCATTAGTTGATGGGGCATGGCGGCATAGCCTTTTATGTTGTACAAATGTTGCGGAGAGATAGTTTGGGCTGAATCCTATTTTTTTGCTGCCTTAACTATACATGATGGCGCTATACATATGGCAATAAAGGATACTTTGACTTTGACTTTGAAGTAGAGATAGTGTACATTGACGGGACCAAAGTAGAAATAGTTGAAAGCTTAGATTTAGCTCTTAGTGCCAAGGTTATCAGGGGATATGGGGAAAAAGCCGGAATGGGGTACTGATTTTGGATGATCAGCCCTGATCATATTGATCGAGGGGGGTAAATGGCCTACTCCTGCGCCTATTTTCTATGTTTACTATGTTTTTCAAGTTCCAAGCAATGTATCACCAGCAACATGGCCAAGGAAGCACACCAACACCTCCACTTCCTCAAGGTTACCCCCAAAAACGCCAACTCGCCAACTTCTACAAATGCGGCCTAGAACGTATTTTATCAGGCGCCTCACAGCATGGTTTGGGAACAGATCCATCCAAGACCGCAAGAAATTACAGAGAGTTGTGGATGTAGCCCAGACCATCACACAAACCAACCTCTCTTCCACTGATTCCATCTACACTTCGCGCTGCCTTGACAAAGCCACCAGCATAATCAAGGACCAGTCTCACCCCGGTCACTCCCTCTTTCATCACCCGTGGGGTACAGAAGTATGAAAATGCACACGTCCAGGTTCAAGGATAGTCGCTTTTTGGCTATTATCAGGCAACTGAATCGTCCTCTCACCAGCTGACCTCCCATCCACCTCATTAGAGACCTTTAAGAGACCTTTAATTGGTTATTGGTCTATATCTTGCACTTAATGTTGTACCCATTATCCTTCATCTGCACACTGTGGATGGCTTGATTGTAATCATGTATAGTCCTTACTTTAGTCCTTACAGTCTGAAGAAGGGTTTCGGCCCGAAACGTTGCCTATCTCCTTCGATCCAGAGATGCTGCTGCACCCGCTGAGTTTCTCCAGCATTTTTGTCTACCATAGTCCTTACTTTGACTGGTTAGCGCGCAACAAAAAGTTTTTCACTGTACCTCGGTATATATGACAATAATAAACTAAACTGAACTAAAACTAAACTAAACTTTCAGTCCCAAAAATCTAATAAGAATGCAGTGTCTCATTATTAATGGATATCATTTTTAAAAGCATCATCTTTGTGACATGTTTACATCTCTCTCTCAATTTTATTTTATTTTATTTTGCTTTGTACATAGAGGTGCTGCTGGTGTTAAGATTACAACGAGTGTTTGGGAGACCAGTGAAAAGGATGAGGGTGGATTTGCAATCTGCTATGGGGCTGCAGACATCTCCTGCCATGTGTCTTCCTTGCAACTCCTCCACCTCCCTCCGACCCACGACAGTCAGGAAATTGATCAAGCGGAGCTGGGATCTCTGAGTGGATCAGCGCACTGCACTCACTGAGGCCGGCCGGCTGGCAGTCATTCTTCCTGGGCCTGCTTGCTCTCCCATCACATCCCTTTTCTCTGATCCTATCCCACATACTGTTTCTACACTATTTATTTCCGACTTCTTTGGAAAGGATCCACTTCGTAAATAGGGAATTACATGCAAGATGTTATCGAGGCATAATAGACCCTTTGGCCCAACCTGCCCGTGCCGACCAAGATGCCCCATCTACAGTAGTCCACGTTTGGCTTATATCCATCTAAACCTTTTCAATAGACAATGGCCTACTCCTGCACCTATTGTCTATTGTCTAATAGATATAATAATAATATTGTCTATTGTCTAATAGACAATAGATAATAGGTGCAGGAGTAGGCCATTCGGCCCTTCGTGCCAGCACCACCATTCACTGTGATCATGGCTGATCATCCCCAATCAGTACCCCATTCCTGCCTTCTCCCCATATCCCCTGACCGCTATCTTTAAGAGCCCTATCTATCTCTCTCGTGAAAGTATCCAGAGAACCGGCCTCCACCGCCCTCTGAGGCAGAGAATTCCACAGACTCATCACTCTCTGTGTGAAAAAGTGTTTCCTCGTCTCTGTTCTAAATGGCTTACCCCTTATTCTTAAACTGTGGCCCCTGGTTCTGGTTTGTGGGTGTGGGGGCATGGTTGTGGTGCGGTGGGTTGTGGGGCGCGGGGGGTGTTGTGGGGAACCAGAGGGGTAGTGGCTGGAATTGGAGGCACAATGGAGTCTCACAGCGGGCGCTGGTCTTTCTCCTCTGCTGGGATCGGAGTCTCCGCTTTCCGTTTGGCGACATCTCCGACTCTGGGCTGGGCTGGGTCTCCGACTCCGGGGCTGGGCTGGGTCTCCGACTCCGGGGCTGGGCTGGGTCTCCCACGCTGGGCTGGGTCTCCGACTCCGGGGCTGGGCTGGGCTGGGCTGGGTCTCCCACGCTGGGCTGGGTCGTGTCTCCGGGGCTGGGCTGGGCTGGGCTGGGTCTCCCACGCTGGGCTGGGTCGTGTCTCCGGGGCTGGGCTGGGCTGGGCTGGGTCTCCCACGCTGGGCTGGGTCGTGTCTCCGGGGCTGGGTCGTGTCTCCGGGGCTGGGTCGTGTCTCCGGGGCTGGGCTGCTCGGTGCGGGGCTGCTCGGGGCTGGGTCGCTTCGAAAATTGTGTCCGGTTGGAAACCTCCGCCGGCCATCCTCAGCTCCAATAAAGACGCGATGGCGAAGGAAGGGGTGGACTGTTCCGTGGGGTGACCGGAGAAAAGACCAATCCACGCGGCCCCGACTGGCAGGAGAAGAGATCGATCTGCGCACCTGCGGTTTTCATGATTTTTAAACCTCGCTAGCTTTTAGGACCGATCGGAAAGAAACTTAGTGCATTCGCAGCACAGGAGAACGGTGAGTGGACTGGCGAAAAATCGTAGCGCTATTGCGAACCGTTCTTGCGCAAATAGAAAGACCGCCAAATGGAAGATAGCAAGATCATAGTTTTAGTTATGTATAAATTCTTTTAGGAAGGACATGAGGAGGAATTTCTTTAGTGAGAGGGCGGAGTAGACTTGATGGAACAAAGGGCCTAATTCTACATCTATCTCTTATGATCATGATATACCCATGTACCTGTCCAAATGTCTTTGAAGTGCCTGCCATACTGCCTGTAATGCTGAGCTACTCCAGCATTTTGTATCCATCTATCTATCAAATATCTTTTAACTTGCTTTTAACTTGAATTAAATATTCTACTTTACAAATACAATACAATACAATTCAATTTATTGTCATTTGGACCCCTTGAGGTCCAAACGAAATGTCGTTTCTGCAGCCATACATTACAAACAAATAGACCCAAGACACAACATAATTTACATAAACATCCATCACATCGCTGTGATGGAAGGCCAAAAAAACTTATCTCTCCACTGCACTCTCCCCCCCGATGTCAGAGTCAAAGTCAAAGCCCCCGGCGGGCGATGGCGAATTGTCCCGTGGCCATTAAAGCCACGCCGGGTGATGCAAGGTCGCACACCGGGTCTTGGTGTTAGAGCCCCCGGCGCGCGCTCGCAAACTCCCGCGGCCATTCCAAGCCGCGCGGGGCGGTGATGTAGGCCCCGCTCCAGGAGCTCTTCAACCCCGCAACTCGGGCGGGAGAAGTCGCCGCTGCGGGAGCCCTGAAAAGCGGACTCCCTCCAGGGACCCGCGGGCTCCCGGTGCTGTCCGCCAAACCCGCAGTTGCAGCCACCAAATCTCCGGGGGTCGGGCCGCAGCAGCGTCCACCACAGCTCCACCCGCTCTGGACTCGGCCAGCTCCGCGACGGTGAGGTGAATAGTCGGCACCACAGCCCCCGGTCTTCCTGTTGGAGGCCGCTCCTCGTTGCAGCCCCAACGACAACGGAGACCCGACAAAGAAAAGATCGGGTCTCCCGTGCAGGGAGAGATTTAAAAGTTACCCCCAACCCCCCCCACACCACCCCCACCCCCCCACACACATACCCCAACAAAAATAACAAAAACTACATAAAAACATAGACATAAAATAATAAAAAACGCAGACGGACTGCAGAGGCCGCTGCTGACGAGAGTCGCGCCGCCCACTTTGTGCTTTGGCATTTGCATATCTTAGTTGAAGAGAAACAGTTCCTTTGTCTTGTTCATATGCACCATTAATCCCTTGTGGAGGGTGGTGAACTGAACAGAATATCAAAACATCTAAACTTGCACTCAAATGGTACAGCTTTGAGGACGTATCCCACCGTGTCCCACCTACTCTCTAGAAACTCGCTAGAACTCGCTAGAATTTTGAAGACTGAGGGGGGATCTTATAGAAACTTACAAAATTCTTAAGGGGTTGGACAGGCTAGATGCAGGAAGATTCCTGATGTTGGGGAAGTCCAGAACAAGGGGTCACAGTTTAAGGATAAGGGGGAAATCTTTTAGGACCGAGATGAGGAAAACATTTTTCACACAGAGAGTGGTGAATCTGTGGAATTATCTGCCGCAGAGGGTAGTTGAGGCCAGTTCATTGGCTATATTTAAGAGGGAGTTAAATGTGGCCCTTGTGGCTAAAGGGATCAGGGGGTATGGAGAGAAGGCAGATACAGGATACTGAGTTGGATGATCAGCCATGATCATATTGAATGGCGGTGCAGGCTCGAAGGACCGAATGGCCTACTCCTGCACCTATTTTCTATGTTTCTATGTGTCTATGTCTTGATGCAGGTGGTTGGTGATTTTTGAGCATGAAAGTTTATGCAATTTGGAAACAAATCATATTCAATTGTCTGGTGACAAGCTCAAATGATTCAATGACTTCAGCACACACCTGTTGAAACCAACCAACGCACACTGATGTCCAATCAACACAAAATAACAGTGGTGCAGTGTTGCAGTTACTGCACTTGCAGCCCAGAGGCCCAGATTAATAACCCAAAGACCCGAGTTCAAATCCCAATATGGCTGCTGTGGAATTTAAACCAATCTATTCATCTTCTTTTTTATATAAACCCTCAGCTGTTGCTAAAGATCTATCTCGCTCACCTATGACTAAGGTCTTTCACGGGAGAAAAACTGTCAGCCTGGCCTAAATGGAACTACAAACACATTAACAGTTAGCTCCTCAATGGCCCAGCTAATCAGTGCCCAAAGCCGTCAAACGCTCATCATATGTTAACCCACTCATTCCTGTAAGCCTCCTCTGGACCCTCTCCAGAGCCAACACATCCTTCCTCAGATATGGTGCCCAGAATTGCTCACAATACTACAAATGCGGCCCTGACCAGCGTCTCTTTGAGCCTCAGTAATACATCCCTGTTTTTGTATTCTAGTCCTATTGAAATAAATCCCAGCATTGCGTTTGCTTTCTATATGACCAATTCTACTTGCAAATTAACTTTTTTGGGAATCCTGCACCAGCATTCCCATGTCCCTTCGTATCTCCGATTTCTGAATTCTCTCCCCATTTGGGAAATAGTCTACACCTATATTCTTACTATCAAAATGCATGACTCCATACTGTTACACTATATACCATCTGACACTTCCTTGCCCACTCTCACAACCTGTCCAAGTCCTTCTGCAGAGACCCTCTTTTCTCTGCACTACCTGCTCCTTCACCTATTTTCGTATATCATCTGCAAACTTGGCCACAAAGCCTTCAATCCCCTCGTCCAAATCATTAATATACAACGTGAAGAGTAGCGACCACAGCCCTGACCCTTGCGGAACTCCACTAGTCACTGGCAGCCAACCCCTTTATTGCCACTATTTGCCTTCTGCAATCCAGCCAACCTGCTATGCTGGAGTAACTCAGTGGGACAGGCAGCATCTCTGGAGTGAAGGAATGGGTGATGTTTCGGGTCAAGACCCTTCTTCAGACTGATGTCAGGGGAGTGGGTGGGACAGAGATAGAATGTAGTTGGAGGCAGTAAAACTGGTGGGAGAACTGGGATTGGGGAGGGGACGGAGAGAAAGGGAAAGCAAGGGTTACTTGAAGTTAGAGAAGTCAATGTTCATACCGCTGGGGTGGAAGCTACCCAAGAGAAATATGAGGTGCTGTTCCTCTAATTTGCGCTGGGCCTCACTCTGACAATGGAGGAGGCCCAGGACAGAAAGGTCGGATTGGGAATGGGGAGTTATGTGTTTCGCGTTTCCCTTATCCTTAACCATTCTGAAGAAGGGTCTTGACCCGAAACATCATCCATTCCTTCTCTGCAGAGATGCTGCCTGTCCTGCTGAGTTACTCCAGCTTTTTGTATCTATCTTCGGTTTAAACCAGCATCTGCAGTTCCTTCCTACACACTTGTCTCTTGCCTTCTCACCCTGATGTAGACCCAGTGAGAACAATAAAAAAACACAATGTTCAAGAGGTAAAGATGTAACGAACTCTAGTGAAGAGTGTTATCTGTCGGTGCTTCTGAAGTGAAGTGTGCTGAACTGCACCTGCCTTTCTAAACAAAACCAGCAAGCGATTGATGATTTGCTGTTCAAATCTGCCTTCCTGTGTGAGATCCATGCGGATTGTACAGAAACTTGATTTGATTTCACACAGAGACCTCCAAGTAAGTGTGTTTTGCAGAGACCGGGATCAAATTGCATGTGGCCCAATAATCTGAGTGCAGGTATGGCGAGCGCAGGGAAAGCTAATATTAAAGCTGCCAAACCACGCAAGCCAGCATTGGTAGCAGAATTAATTAAAATACTTGACGGTAAATTTAAAATAAATAATTCTGGTCACAGATTTTCCGGACCTAATCCCAGGAGTAAACAATTTACTAATTCCACAATGAATGTGAATGACCACTTAATTTCACCATCATACAAGTGTGAAGAAGGACTGATGCCTCATCAATAATCTCTGACAGTCCTTGGCAGGTCTCACACTGAGGCCAAGCAATAGTGTGTGTGCTTCAGATGGTTATATCTGCTTGATGATCCAGACTCCCACTCAGGGCACTGAGCTTGGGAACAGCTTCAAGCTTATTTAATATCTATCAACATGAATGAGTAGAGCGGAACTGTAGATGCTGGTTTACACTGAAGGTAGACACAAAATGCTGGAAAAACTCAGCGGGACAGGCTGCATCTCTGGATAGAAGGAATGGAGTATAGAAGAGAGATCGAGCGACTGTCCATATGGTGCCAGCACAAAAACCTGGCCCTCAACACCAGCAAAACCAAGGAACTGATTGTATACTTTGGAAGGAGTAGGATGGGGACCCACAGTCCTGTTTACATCAACGGGTCGATGGTTGAAAGGGTCAAGAGTTTCAAATTCCTGGGCGTGCACATCTCTGAAGATATCTCCTGTTCCGAGAACACTGATGCAATTTATTAAGAAAGCACATCAGCGCCTCTACTTCCTGAGAAGATTACGGAGAGTCGGTTTGTCAAGGAAGACTCTCTCTAACTTCTACAGGTGCACAGTAGAGAGCATGCTGACCGGTTGCATCGTGGCTTGGTTCGGCAACTTGAGCGCCCTGGAGAGGAAAAGACTACAAAAAGTAGTAAACACTGCCCAGTCCATCATCGGCTCTGACCTCCCTTCCATCGAGGGGATCTATTGCAGTCGCTGCCTCAAAAAGGCTGGCAGTGTCATCAAAGACCCACACCATCCTGGCCGCACACTCATCTCCCTGCTACCTTCAGGTAGAAGGTACAGGAGCCTGAAGACTGCAACGACCAGGTTCAGGAATAGCTACTTCCCCACTGCCATCAGGCTATTAAACCTGGCTCGGACAAAAATCTGACCATTAATAGCTGATTATCTGTTATTTGCACTTTATCAGTTTATTTAGTCATGTGTGTATGTATTTATATTATGGTATATGGACACACTGATCTGTTTTGTAGTAAATGCCTACTATGTTCTGTTGTGCTGAATCAAAGCAAGAATTTCATTGTCCTATCAGAGGCACATGACAATAAACTCACTTGTCTTGTCTTGACTGGATGACGTTTTGGGTTGAGACCCTTCTTTAGAATGAATAAATACCTTTCACCTGCCCCACCATGATTCCATCACCTTGTTTTACTTTAGACTTTAGAGATACTGTGCGGAAACAGGCCATTTGGCCCATCAAGTCTACGCCGACCTGCGATCATCTCCCTGAAGTTTTCAAGAAGGAACTGCAGATGCTGGAAGATCGAAGGTACACAAAATTGCTGGAGAAATTCAGCGGGTGCAGCAGCATCTATGGAGCGAAGGAAATAGGCGACGTTTCGGGACGAAACCCATCTCCCTGAAGTTGTTGCTCCCCTAACCTCAGCTAAGTGGCTCAGAGCTGAAATGGGTCAGCTGCTAGCTTCATAGTCATTCTCAATGTCCTCTCACTTTTGAAAAACAAAGAAAGAGTTGATTGAAGAGTACATATTTTATTCAGGACCGTGCTTATGTGGCAGTTCTTGACAGAAGTGGTGTCCTCTGCAAAGTGTCCACCTGAATTAAATTCACCCAAACTTGACTTTTAGCCTGTAACAGCTGTCAGGACAAACAGCGTTCTACAGAACCTATACCAATACCAATTTATTCTCACATATAATGTTTTTTTTGGAAAGACAATGTCAAGAGATGTCCTAATAAATTTATACCTTCAAAATTATGTGGTGGTTCGATAGAGTAGTGGAGAAAATATTTCTAATTAAATCTAACAATTCCTCCAGTTTGACGACCTGGAAAAGATCATCCACACATTTATCTCCTCCCGCCTCAATTACTGCAACTCCCTCTACACTGGCATCAGCCAATCTTCCCTGTCCCGCCTGCAACTGGTCCAAAACGCATCAGCGAGACTCCTGACGGGCACCCGAAAAAGGGCCCACATCACCCCGATCCTGGCCTCTCTCCACTGGCTCCCTGTGCGGTTCCGAATAAATTTCAAGATCCTTCTTTATGTTTACAAACCCCTTAACGGGCTTGCCCCCACCTACATCAAAAGTCTGCTTACCCACCACACCACCTCCAGGTCCCTCAGATCGGCCGACTTGGGGTTACTGAACATCCCGTGGTCTAGGCATAAGCTCAGGGGCGACCGTGCCTTTGCGGTTGCAGCTCCTAGACTGTGGAACAGCATCCCTCTTCCCATCAGAACTGCCCCCTCCATCGACTCCTTTAAGTCGAGACTTAAAACTCATCTTTACTCTCAAGCCTTTCTTGACGTCCTCTGAGGGAGGGCTATATGTATGTAGTGATGTATGTACTTAATCTATGAACCAATGTTGTATAACGTTAGTACCTCCACCAATGTAAAGCACTTTGGTCAACGAGAGTTGTTTTTTAAATGTGCTATAGAAATAAATGTGACTTGATTAATTGTGGTGTAAATTAAAGCTTGTGCCATAAAAAGCAGCGCTGTGCAGCGTGGTGGTGCAGCTGGTACAGCTTCTGCCCCCACAGCGCCAGGAAACCGGGTTCGATCCTTACATCGGCTGCTGTCTGTGTGAAGTTTGCACGTTCTCCCAGTTTCCTAAGGGTGCTTCAGTTTCCTCCCGCATCCTAAAGACATGCAGGTTTGTAGGTTAATTGGCCTCAGTAAACTGCCCCTCGTGTGTAGGGAGTCGATGAGGAAGTGGGATAACATAGAACTAGTGTGAACGGATGATGGATGGTCAGCGTGAATCCGGTGGGCCAAACGCTCCTGAATTCCGTTTGGGATTTATTAGTAAATATTGTATTTAGTTTAGACCCAAAATGCTGAAGTAACTCAGCGGGGCAGGCAGCATCTCTGGAGCGAAGGAATGGGTGACATTTCGGGTCGAGACCCTTCTTCAGACTGATGTCAGGTGAGAGGCAGATAGATGGATAAGGAAGTGTATAGATAAAGTGTGAAAACAGGACAAAGGGAATGCAGATCAAGGAAAATGTGGAATAGATCATTGTTAGTTGGGAGAAGGTGACAACAAAGCAAACTGAGATAAAGTGTAGTCGGAGACAGTAAGACTGTTTGGAGAGCTGGGAAGGGGGAGGGATGGAGGGAGAGGGAAAGCAAGGGTTACTTGAAGTTAGAGAGGTCAATGTTCATACTGATGGGGTATAAGCTGCACAAGCGAAATATGAGGTGCTGTTCCTCTAATTTGCACTGGGCCTCACTCTGACAATGGAGGAGGCCCAGGATAGAAGGTCAGTTTGGTAATGGATGGGGGAGTTAAAATATCCAGCAACCCGGGAGATCAGGTAGGTTTAGGCGGACTGAGTGGAGGTGTTCAGCGAAACGATTGCTGAGCCTGCGCTTGGCCTCGCCGACGTACAGGAGTTCACACCTGTAACAGCAGATACTGTTCCTAAGTTTAACTTAGAGATAGTTTCCATGCTGTATCTTTAAATTAAACTAAAGGGCCTGTCCCACTTAGGTGATTTTTTTGGCGACTGCCGGTGACTGTCATAGACATAGCAGGTCGCCGAAAAACCACCGACTGGAGCCCCCACGACAATGTCTATGACAAGCTACACCAACCTACCACCTAGTCGACGTCAATATACGGCAAGCTACCGACAACCAGCGACCCATTAGGACGTCCACCTACGACCATACTTACCACCACACTGGCGACAACCTACGGCAACCGAAGTCAGCCTAAGTCCACCCGCGACAAGCTACAACCATCTACGACCATGTCGGCGACAACTGAAGACAATTCAGTCACCGGTACCTGTCGCCGG
This sequence comes from Amblyraja radiata, assembly GCF_010909765.2. Classification (NCBI taxonomy): domain Eukaryota; kingdom Metazoa; phylum Chordata; class Chondrichthyes; order Rajiformes; family Rajidae; genus Amblyraja; species Amblyraja radiata. The sequence goes on from NC_045957.1 coordinate 149,047,977, forward strand.
TTGACGGAGATTGACGTAGGTAGTCACCAATGGAATTCACCAAAGTCAGCACCAGCGACAACCTACGGCACCTAGCGACAACCTACGAAAGCACCTACGTCAGGAGAAGTCAAGCTACGCTCATTGGCGTCAACCCACTGTCGCCGAATATTGTTGAACATGCGACCAGGAGACGACTCACGACCACACAGGTGACAACCCAGCGATTATGTGGCGACACTCTAGTCGCCTGTAGTCACCTAAAATATAGCCTAAGTGGGACAAGCCCTTAAAGTACAAGATTTACTAATAGATCCCAAAGGGAATTCAGGAGAGAATTCCTTACCTGGCGAGTGGTGGGAATGTGGAACACGCCACTACATGGAGTTATTGAGATGAATACTATAGATATATTTAAGTGAAAACTAACTAAAGATATGATGGAATTTTTAAATTATAAATTTTATAAATCAGAGCATTGAGTATAGAAGCTGGGATGTAATGTTAAAATTGTACAAGGCATTGGTGAGACCAATTCTGGAGTATGGTGTACAATTTTGGTTGCCCAATTATAGGAAGGATGTCAACAAAATAGTGAGAGTACAGAGGAGATTTACTAGAATGTTGCCTGGGTTTCAACAACTAAGTTACAGAGATAGGTTGAATAAGTTAGGTCTTTATTCTCTGGAGCGCAGAAGGTTAAGGGGGGACTTGATAGAGGTCTTTAAAATGATGAGAGGGATAGACAGAGTTGACGTGATCAAGCTTTTCCCTTTGAGAGTAGGGAAGATTCAAACAAGAGGACATGACTTCAGAATTAAGGGACAGAAGTTTAGGGGTAACATGAGGGGGAACTTCTTTACTCAGAGAGTGGTAGCGGTGTGGAATGAGCTTCCAGTGGAAGTGGTGGCGGCAGGTTCGTTGGTATCATTTAAAAATAAATTGGATAGGCATATGGATGAGAAGGGAATGGAGGGTTATGGTATGAGTGCAGGCAGGTGGGACTAAGGGAAAAAAGTTGTTCGGTACGGACTTGTAGGGCCGAGATGGCCTGTTTCCGTGCTGTAATTGTTATATGGTTATATGGTTAATTAAGTGGAAGTGTTGTTTGCATTGGTAGATGACGATGAGAAGAAGCCTGTGTGGAGAATAAAGAATGACATGGATCACTTAGATCAAATAGAAGTTAGATACAAAAAGCTGGAGTAACTCAGCGGGACAGGCAGCATCTCTGGAGAGAAGGAATGGGTGGCGATGTGGGTTGAGACCCTGCTTCTTCAGGAGATGTATCTCGACAAAAAACGTCACCCATTCCTTCAGAGATGCTGCCTGTCCCGCTGAGTTAAACCAGTTTTTTGTGTCTATCTTCGATTTAAACCAGCATCTGCAGTTCCTTCCTAAACATTTAGATCAAATAGCCATTTCTGCATTCTTCATGCTGTATTATTCAATGAAAGCAATTTTTGTCATAATCCACTGACTGGAGTAACGAATTAATGTATGCAAGTGTAACCCAAGTGAGCAGGTCTGACTGGTGGTACAATTTGTTGGCATTCTGCTAATAGCGATCACCTTAGTTTAGTTTAGAGATACAGCGCGGAAACAGGCCCTTCGTCCCACCTAGTCTATGCCAACCTGCGATCCCCGCACATTAACACTATCCTACACACACTAGGGACAATTTACACAGACGCCAAGCCAATTAACCTGCAAACCTGTACGTCTTTGGAGTGTGGGAGGAAACCGAAGATCTTGGAGAAAACCCACACAGGTCACGGGGAGAACGTACAAACTCTGCACAGACAGCACCCGTAGTCGGGATCGAACCGGGCCTCCGGCGCTGCAAGTGCTGTAAGGCGGCAACTCTACCGCTGCTTCACCGTGGTCGCCCTATCAAAGATGTTAGGGAAAATCCATTGATTATTGATCCTGTGACTGGGATCAACATTTGTAACACTGAGCTTCTCTCCAGATAACTGCAAATATTCGTCACCAAACTTTGTTGAGAAGGTGAGCAGTTTCAATCATGTCCAAGGCAACATTTCTGCATCAGACAGACCCTGTTAGATTCACATTAATTGGGTATTCATTGCACCAACATTAACTGATCTAGTGCCGACATGCCCGCGTACTTTAATCCTCCGGATGTGCAGCTATGGAATATCTTGTACTCTCTCTCATTATTTTCTTTATTCTACTTAATTGCCTAGCAACTTTGGATTACGTTTCAAAAGTCTTGCTTCAATTAAATTGGCCATCATCTGAGATCAGTGTTAACTCTCAGTGTGCTCATGGTATAAATTAAGAAAACAACATGGCACGGAGATGCAGTGATAAGAGTTACTGCCTTACAGTGCTTGCAGCGCAAGTGACCCGGGTTCGATCCTGACTTTGGGTGCTGTCTGCATGGAATTTGTACATTCTCCCCGTGACCGTGTGGGTTTTCTTTGAGATATTTGGTTTCCTCTCACACTCCAAATACGCACAGGTCTGCCGGTTAATAGGCTTGGTATAAATGTAAAGATGTCTCTAGTGTGTATAGGATAGTGGTAATATGCAGGGATCGCTGGTCGGTGCGGATTCAGTGGGCCGATGTCCACTGTATCTCTAAACTAAACTAAACTGAACCAAACATGGTGCAACATGCAGCTTATGGATCAACACATCCTCGTTCTAATTTATTACTGGATGGCCAAGGTGGGAATTCCATGCCTAACACAAGTTGCAGCAGGCCTAACTTTATGTAAGCCGCACAAACCTCTTAAAATGTAATTCAGGTGAAATGAACAAGCATGTGGCAGCAGGGTGATGTACTCCAACTAATATGATTCCATAACCAAACGGGATTAAGCACCTCTGAAAAGATGATAGACAACAAGATAACACAGCTCCAAATGCCGCAGCCGGTACTCATTGACACCTGCACAATGTTGAGATTGAGAAACCTAAACTGTATCTGAGCCCTTAACCGCTGCTTCAATGTCGTAGGCTTCCTTTTTTCTCCAAAGGGCATGGTAACGTGATCGTTAAAACAAATAGCATCCACATATCACACCTTCCACAACAGAACACTCCCCTCCCCTGACTCTCAGTCTGAAGAAGTGGTCTCGCCCCGAATCGTCACCCATTCCTTCTCTCCAGAGATGCTGCCTGAGTTACCCCAGCATTTTATATCTATCAGCAGAACACTCCATAGTTGACTGACAAATAAGAACATAGCTGTGGAGTGTTGGAATATAAGGAAATATTGCGGCAAATTTACATATAGCCAAGTCCCACAAGTAATATTATGGCAGTAACTGGGTAAAATGATTTGAAGGCATGTGATGAAGTATTTATAATGGTCAGGAAACCAAGGATAACTGCATTGGTTTTTAAAATATTGTTATGGTATCTTTTACATTAACTGGGAGGCACAACTATTATATAGGGCAACACCTCACCTGAAGGGAGCATTATTGACTATTTAAACAAGGCATGAGCAATTAGCCAAGATTACCTGCTGAAGTGCCTGGGCATCAACCTCTTATGCCTCTCAAATGACAGAAAACTTGCAAAGGTTCAATAGCATAGTTTTTACTGCGATTACAAGACAAACCAGTGGCTATTTGAGAACATTCCCTATCATGTATCAGTGAAGTTGGGTGGTGGGTTGCTAAAATAGGTCATAGGCTTGATTAACAAATAGAAAATTCGATTAATAACAAATTAAAAAAAAAAAAAAAATTTGTAAAGTTGACTTCAGGAATAACTTTGATAAAGATCAACACAAGTCGATGGTTTAAGTGATAGCAATTCATGACAAATTATATATAACATAGAAACATAGAAAATAGGTGCAGGAGGAGGCCATTCGGCCCTTCGAGCCAGCACCACCATTCATTGTGATCATGGCTGATCGTCCCCTATCAATAACCCGTGCCTGCCTTCTCCCCATATCCCATGACTCCACTAGCCCCTAGAGCTCTATCTACCTCTCTCTTAAATCCATCCACTGCCCTCTGTGGCAGGGAATTCCACAAATTCACAACTCTCTGGGTGAAAAAGTTTTTTCTCACCTCAGTCTTAAATGACCTCCCCTATATTCTAAGACTGTGGCCCCTGGTTCTGGACTCGCCCAACATTGGGAACATTTTTCCTGCATCTAGCTTGTCCAGTCCTTTTATAATTTTATATGTTTCTATAAGATACCCCCTCATCCTTCTAAACTCCGGTGAATACAAGCCTAGTCTTTTCAATCAGGTTGTATACGATTATTTACGGTAAACCTCTATACGGTTGAGAAGTTTTAATTGGGAAAAAAGAGATTTTATATCAGTGATTCAGAAACTCAAGCCAATCCACCAAATGTGTGAGTGACAATTGACCAGCAATTGATAAGTAATCCTCTCATGAGGCAGAAGAACTGACAAAAGGATGAAAATAAATTCTATCAATGAACGCAATCGCAAATGTAGTGTAAAATGGAAACATATGCACTCTGTGATACAAAACTCATATGAAGTGTAAATTGTTAAAGCACATCATGAGGATATCCTTCATAAACATCTTAACAATGACTATATCAGGTAATTGCCAGCATTTCTCAGTCACAAATGGTATTTGCTTCACTGATTACAGATCCAATGTCCATTTGTGCAATCTCCTATTATTTCCGCTCCTTTCAACTTTCATTCTAGAGTGCACAATGGTGAAAGCTCCTATGAAAGGCACTGCAAGATTGATAATATACTCTGGCAGGAATAAAATACTTGTTAAAGTCAAACCTACTGATGCCGGGAGGGTTCCATTACTGGAGGCCATGCCTGTGCTTATCCTGATATTGCAGCATTGGTTCTCGCTCTGACATCTCTGACCCACCTTTTGCACCTTTTATGGGTGTCAGAGGCTCTGGGGAGAAGGAAGGAGAATGGGCTGAGGAGGGAGAGATAGATCAGTTGATTGTATGGCAGAGTAGACTTGATGGGCCGAATGGCCTAATTCTGCCCCTATCACTTATGATCTATATGCTTTTTGACACAATAAGCAGTGTCCAACCCTGCGACTTTAGCAATGTACAGGAATACGAACCTCCAGCTTGGGCCTCATACCAGAGGAAAGATGAGCTGGCATTGGAGAAGGTCCAGAGGAGATTTACAGAAATGATCCCGGGGATGATAGGGTTATGTAGGAGGAGCACTTGTTCGCTCTGAGCCTGTACTCGCTGGAGTTCAGCAGGATGAGGGGGAGGGGGGGGGGGATCTCGTTGAAACCGCCAAATAATGACAGGCCTGAATATAGTGGATGTGGAGAGGGTATTTCTAGTAGTGGATGAGTCTAGGACCTGAGGGCACAGCCTCCAAATAAAAGGACATACCTTTTGAATGGAAATGAGAAGGAATTTATTTAGCCAGAGAGAAGTTTTATTGTCATATGTCCCAGATAGAACAATTGAACAATTAAACACACACACACACACACACACACACACACACACACACACACACACAATATATATAGGGGGTAGTGAATCTATAGAATGAATTGTCAGACTTCGGTGGAGGCCAAGTCATTGGGTATTTTTGAAGCAGAGATTGATAGGTTCTTGATTAGTAAGTGTGACAAAGATTACAGTGAGAAGGCAGGAGAATGGGGTTGAGAGGGAAAAATAGGTCAGCTATAATCGGATGGCAGAACAAACTTGATGGGCTAAATGGCCTAATTCTAATCCTGTGATTTATGAATTTATGAAAGTTCTCCCAATCACATTTACAGTTTGTGGGTGTACGAGACAAAAATTGGAAACTAAATATTCCAGGGTACTTTTGATTTAGTGAGGACAGCCTAGAAGGGAAAAAGGTAGTACGGTTATGCTGCACCAAGGAATAAAATCAATAGGGCAGTCAGAAAGGGTCTTGCTTTAACAGATACTGACACTCCATCAAAATCAGTGTAATAGAGCTAAGAAGCAGCACGGGCACCAAAAATATTGCTCGGAGTTGATATTGACCTGAGAACAATAGTTGTGATACAGGGCTTGTATAAATGAAGAAATTAGATGCACACGTGGCAGGGAAATTGTCGTAAATATGGGGTACTTAAATTTGCTACTAATTTAATTTGGTCTTGGCAAGTAAAATTATCTATCTATCTATATACCTATAACAGTCTCATCTTGTGTGTATGTACATGTGTGTGTGTGCGTGTGTGTTTCCATTTGTTTTTTTCTATCTTCATCAAAACGCTACGCTCTAGAGTTGAAATTTTTACAGATTATTACTCACATTAACCCAGTCGATGCAATAAACAGGTTCCCTTGTTAACAATAAACATTTCATGCTATATTTCACAAGTTATTGATGATTCAAGTTTTAAAAAGGCAAAAAATGCTTCTCACACACAGCCTTTTCAATGATGATGTCACAATGCCACTCACAGTGCACCAATCACAATGGGCTCTCAAGCTGCCTCGTGCCACAATGACATCACAATAGGACGTTGCCAACGGTAACTGCAGCTTCTCACACACAGCCTTTTCCAGGAGCTTCCAGTGATGATAATCACAATGGGATCTCAAGCAGCCAAGTGCCACAACCCCCGCCCCCTCCCCCTGGATTATTCACATCCACTGCCGCCTCCCCTCCCCCCCGGGTATTCACACACCCCCCCCCCCCCACGGGTCAATCATGATTCAAGTTTCAAAAAAAGCCAAAACCACCTTTTAAAATACCAGCTTCCAGTGACATCACAATGCCCCCCCCCTGCAGAGTCTTTCTTTTCCCTATCTTGTAGAATCTCTGTGTAATTTAGTACATAGTCAGGATCGAACCCAGGTCTACCGCTGCGCCACTGTGCCGCCCTCTTGTTGAATGCTGGAGCAGACTCAAGGGGCCCAACAACCTACATCTATTTGTTTAAGAAAGAACTGCAGATGCTGGAAAATCAAAGGTAGACAAAAGTGCTGGAGAAACTCAGCGGGTGCAGCAGCATCTATGGAGCGAAGGAAATAGGCAACGTTTCGGGCCAAAACCCTTCTTCAGACTGATGTAGGGGGGGGGGGGTAGAAGAAAGGAAGAGGAGGCCGAGGGCTGAGGGAGAGCTGAGAAGGAGAGGAGACAGCAAGGGCTACCTGAAATTGGAGAATTCAATGTTCATACCGCTGGGGTGCGGACTGCCCAAGCAAAATATGAGGTGCTGCTCCTCCAATTTCCGGTGGTGCTCACTCTGGCCATGGAGGAGGCCCAGGACAGAGGGGTCGAATTCGGAATGGGAGGGGGAGTTGAAGTGCTGAGCCACCGGGAGATCAGGTTGGTTAATGCGAACCGAGCGGAGGTGTTCGGCGATACAATCGCCAAGCCTACGCTTGGTCTCACCGATGTAGATCAGCTGACATCTAGAGCAGCGGATGCAATAGATGAGGTTGGAGGAGATGCAGGTGAACCTCTTTTGCACCTGGAACGACTGCTTGGGTCCTTGAATGGAGTCGAGGGGGGGAGGTAAAGCGACAAGTGTAGCATCTCTTGCGGTTGCAAGGGAAAGTGCCCGGGGAGGGGGTGTTGCGGGAGGGAAGGGAAGAATCGACCAGGGAGTTATGGAGGGAGCGGTCTTTGCGGAAAGTAGATGGGGGGGGGGGAGATGGGAAGATGTGGCGAGTGGTGGGGTCACGTTGGAGGTGGCGAAACTGACGGAGGACTAATTGTTGTATGTGACGGCTAGTGGGGTGAAAGGTGAGCACCTCGAAACTCTTAAGTAACAGTAATTTTCACCTATGATACCTGCACAGTAACCTATTCTGCCTGCGAGACTGCACCGTTCCCATTCCATTGTCTCCCAGATGTCTCCCATTGTCTCCCTTCATCTTCCGCTCGGTCCGCATTATCCTACCTGCCCCTCAACAAGGTTTTATCTTAACCTTCTGTCCTGGGCCTTCTCCATGGCCAGAGTGAGGACCACCGTAAATTGGAGGAGCAGCTCCTCATATTTCGCTTGGGTAGTTTATACCCCAGAGGCATGAACATTGACTTCTCCAATGTCATCGTAGCCCTATTGTCTCCTCCCCTTCGCAGCTCTCCCTCAGCCCTCCGGCTCCTCCTCTTCCTTTCTTCTCCCCATCCCCCCCACCCTACATCAGTCTGAAGAAGGGTTTCAGCCCGAAACGTTGCCTATTTCCTACGCTCCATAGATGCTGCCGCACCCGCTGAGTTTCTCCAGCACTTCTGTCTACCTATACCTATTTGTGGTCTTTTGAATATTTTGTGCCAGTTGTTGGGATAAATCTTGGTGAGGTTAGAGAGAAAAAGTCCAAAGCCCATTTAAAAAATTATATAATGGGATCTTTCAATCCAATTTAGTGTAGACATTCCCAATGACCTTCTCATGTTGGTGGCATGCCCTCTCAGGGACACAAGAGTCCACATCTGAAAATATACATGACGTAAATGCAGACACACCAAAGACCAGTAATAGGAAATGATTTTTCACCATGCCATCTGTGAGATAATGGAATGGGAACGGTGCAGTCCAGCAGGCAGAATAGGTTACTGTGCAGGTATCATAGGTGAAAATTACTGTTAGTTAAGAGTTTCTAGGTGCTGAAGGGTAATCTCCAAGCCTGCTGCAAATAGCCTGGGAGAAAACGATCAGTCAATGGAAAAATATGTGCCCCTTTACTACCATTTAAAAGTATTGGAGGTGAGAAAGAGAAGAGAACAATAAAAGGAAAAAAAAGCAGAATATATCATATGAGAGCCAGGGACAGAGGAATTACATAAGATACTGGAACGTGCTTTAAAGCAGAGCAACTTGATACTTTAAAATGTAGTCTTTGTTGTAATGAAAGAGTACAGCAGCTAATATTCATGCAGCAGGGTACAATAAATAGCATTGTGATTATAACCACATTATACATGTTTAGTGACCTTAGTTCAGGATTAAATATTGTGCCATGCATGGGAGCATTGATCTGGCTGCCCGGCTGGTTGGGTGAGGCCATTGGATAAAAAGACACAAAGTGCAGGAGTAACTCGGTGGGTCAGGCAACATCTCTGGACAACATGGATCAAAAACTTCCTCCTTGTCTCTCCCAACTGGAGTTCTCCTCTCCCACTCCTCCCCCTCTGTGATTCCTGCCTCATCCACGTTCTCCAGAGATGCTGCCTGACCTGTTGAGTTACTCCAGCACTTGGAGCTTTTAAAAAAAAAAAAAAACCTGCGTCTGTACTTCCTAATTTTTTACTCCCAGCAATATAATTAGGTATCACTTGAAATCCAGAAGAAAAATAACATAAAAATAATTGCAGAGTTGAGTAAAAAATATTTAAGCTACATATGGTTGATTTCTGTTAAGCAAGCTATTAAAAGCAGGTGAAGCAATGAGTTAAGAGACAGCCTGCCTTAATCACGGAGGCACGATGGTGCAGTGGTAGAGTTGCTGCCCTACAGCGCTGCAGCATCGGACACCCGGGTTCGATCCTGACTACAGGTGCTGTCTGTATGGAGTTTATATGTTCTCCCCGTGAACTGCGTGGGTTTTTCCGAGATGTAAACCCATCTCGGAAAAGATGTAAAACAAATGTAGGTCCCTTGCAGTCAGAAACAAGTGAATTGATCATGGGGAACAAGGACATGGCACACCAATTGAATAACTACTTTGGTTCCGTCTTCATTAAGGAAGACATAAATAATCTGCCGGAAATAGCAGTGGACCGCGGGTCAAATGAGATGGAGGAACTGAGTGAAATCCAGGTTAGCCGGGAAGTGGTGTTAGGTAAATTGAATGGATTAAAGGCAGATAAATCCTCAGGGCCGGATAGGCTGCATCCAAGAGTACTTAAGGAAGTAGCCCCAGAAATAGTGGATGCATTAGTGATAATTTTTCAAAACTCTTTAGATTCTGGAGTATTTCCTGAGGATTGGAGGGTAGCTAATGTAACCCCACTTTTTAAAAAGGGAGGAAGAGAGAAAAACGGGGAATTACAGACCAGTTAGTCTAACGTCGGTAGTGGGGAAACTGCTAGAGTCAGTTATTAAAGATGGAATAGCAGCACATTTGGAACGTGGTGAAATCATTGGACAAAGTCAGCATGGATTTACGAAAGGTAAATCATGTCTGACGAATCTTATAGAATTTTTCGAGGATGTAACTAGTAGTGGATATAGAAACATAGAGAAACATAGAAAATAGGTGCAGGAGTAGGCCATTCGGCCCTTCAAGCCTGCACCGCCATTCAATATGATCATGGCTGATCATCCAACTCAGTATCCTGTAAATGCCTTCTCTCCATACCCCCTGATCCCTTTAGCCACGAGGGCCACATCTAACTCCCTCTTAAATATAGCCAATGAACTGGCCTCAACTACATTCTGCGGCAGAGAATTCCAGAGAATTCCAGATACACCTGGAGTATTGTGTATAGTTTTGGTCTCCAAATCTGAGGAAAGACATTCTTGTCTTAGAGGGAGTACAGAGAAGGTTCACCAGACTGATTCCTGGGATGTCAGGACTTTCATATGAAGAAAGACTGGATAGACTCGGCTTGTACTCGCTAGAATTTAGAGGATTGAGGGGGGATCTTATAGAAATTTACAAGATTCTTAGGGGGTTGGACAGGCTAGATGCAGGAAGATTATTCCCGATGTTGGGGAAGTCTAGGACAAGTGGTCACAGTTTAAGGATAAAGGGGAAATCCTTTAGGACCGAGATGAGAAAAACATTTTTCACACAGAGAGTGGTGAATCTCTGGAACTCTCTGCCACAGAAGGTAGTTGAGGCCAGTTCATTGGCTATATTTAAGAGTGAGTTAGATGTGGCCCTTGTGGCTAAAGGGATCAGGGGGGTATGGAGAGAAGGCAGGTACGGGATACTGAGTTGGATGATCAGCCATGATCATATTGAATGGCGGTGCAGGCTCGAAGGGCTGAATGGACTACTCCTGCACCTAATTTCTATGTTTCTATCTTCGGTTTCCTCCCACACTTCAAGGACGTACAAGTTTGTAGGTTAATTAGCTTGGTAAAGGTAAATGTCCCTAGTGTGTCGGATAGTGTTAATGTGCGGGGATCGCTGGTCGGCGCGGACATAGTGGTTTAGATTCCGCGCTGTATCTCTAAACTAAAGTAAACTAAATCAAACTGTGCAGTGGAACAGGCTTGAATGGGCAACTCCTGAGTTTCTGAATGTGTACGTAGAAAATTCCAGGCTGAAGCAGATGCTCGTTAAACAAATGGCCAGAATGCACTGATTGATTCCTGAGCTCCACAGTTGGTTAAACTCGAGGTGGCAGCAACCGTGAGAGGCGCAAATCGATTACACTGCAAATAGCGTGAACCTTTCTCACAGCATAGAGATGAAGAGGAATGGGAATGGCTAATAGCTCTTCAGATAAAAGAAAGATCTTCTCAGTTTGTGACTTTGTGCCCTTTCTATAAATAGAATCTATCAGCAAAGCTGTCAGCGTGAAAGGAATCTTAAGTGGGCAAGTTGTGAAATCAATTTCAGAAGCAGCGCAGGTTCGACTAGGTACAAAAATAAGGAGACATAAGGTGCTGGGTTGAAGAGAGAACTAAGTATATTGCACGGCCTGCTCTAATCATTAAAAATAACTGCGTATGGATAACAGTAGGGAGAACAAAAAAATACATCAACAATGTAAAATCTGTGATGGGTACAACCCCCCCCCCCCCCCACAAGTTCTAGATATGATGCCACACGCATCAAAACTTCCTCGAAATGCGAATGAAAAACATCTTGTTGGTTAGAATTATTCAACACCTTCTGTGTTGCTGTGGCGTGCCTTTATTTTCTTTCCACGAGTCACATAAAAATGATCTTACAGCACTGACTAGTCTTCCTTACCTTTAAAGCATCTTGAGATGTTCTGAATTCAGGCAGGTTACAGAGACATAGTCAGTCATAGAGTGATACAGTGTGGAAACAGGCCCTTCGGCCCAACTTGCCCACACCAGCCAACATGTCCCAGTTATGCTAATCTCACCTGTCCGTGTTTGGTCCATATCCCTCCAAACTTGTCCTATCCATGTATAAATGTTGGGATAGTTCCTGCGTCAACTACCTCCTCTGGCAGCTTGTTCCATGCACCCACCACCCTTTGTGTGAATGTTAGCCCTCAGATTCCAATTTAATCTTTTGTCCTTCACCTTGAACCTATGTCCTCTGGTCCTCGATTCCCCTACTCTGGGCAAGAGACTCTGTGTATCTACCCGATCTATTCCTCTCATGATTTTGTACACCTCTATAAGATCTCCCCTCATCCTTCTGTGCTCCAAGGAATAGAGACCCAGACTACTCAATCTCTCCCTATAGCTCACACCCTCTAGTCCTGGTAACATCCTTGTAAACATTCTTGTAAAATAAAGATGTAATATAAATAAATGAAAGTACTTTGTTCTATGACTGTGTTATTGTAGATTTAATCCCAAGTGCCAGGTGATGTGTGTCCTCTTAAAATGTATTCTGAAAATGAAAGTCACCCCTTACACCTAGAATTCACGAAGCCCACTTTCTTCATTCTGCCTGGTGCTATATCCCAGCTTAACAAGACTCCTGTACTAATGCTTCCAGGGAATCAGGCAGGATAAACTATTTACTAACAAAGACAATGTCCAGTAACAGTTCAAACAGGGAGTGTCCGGGGTGGGAAATGTCCTTTATAATACTCTGGGATTTTTTGATGCAGCGGGAACTGTGTAAGTCCTCCAAGGTAAGGAGAGGGCATCCGACAATCCTCTGGGCGTTGTCAATGGCCCTCTGGAGCGCTTTCCTCTGAGCCGCTGTGCAGCTGGTGTACCATACGCATACACAGTATGTTAGGAGGCTCTCAATGGAGCACCGATAAAAGGACAGCAGCAGTCTCTGAGTGATGTTATTCTTCCTGAGCACCCTCAGGAAGTGCAGTCTCTGCTGGACCTTTTTCAGCAGCGCAGAGGTGTTCACGCTCCACGTCAGGTCCTCCTCAATATGGATTCCCAGGAAGCGGAAATCCGCCACCCTCTCCACACAGTCCCCTCTGATAATTAATGGTACCATGTCCGTTTTATTCTTCCTGAAGTCTATTATTATCTCCTTGGTCTTTAAGGTGTTAAGGAGCAGGTTATTTTCTCCACACCACACTGTCAGCTGCTCCACCTCATACAGTGTGCAATATAGTGTTTTAGTGTACTGTAATGAATACATTAATCAGAGAAATCTGTTTAATCCACAACTAGGGAATTAAAACTCCAATTAAGTAAATCTGGGACAACAATGAACATCTAAGTTAACTGTAACAAAACATGGCAATACGAAGCTCCCATGAAATTGAAGTCAATAGCAATTAGGGGAAAACTTTCCAGCAGTCGGGATCATTCCTAACTTAAAGGAAGTGCGTAAGAGGGAACTGCAGTTGCTGGTTTAAACCGAAATTAAGACAAAAAATGCTGGGGTAACTCAGTGGGACAGACAGCATCTCTGGAGAGAATGGGTGACATTTCAGGTCCAGACCCTTCTTCAGACGATGAGAGGTTGGACAGACTTGAGTTGTCTTCTCTGGAGCACCAGAGGTTGAGGAAAACTTGATGGAACTGTATGAAAATTATGTGAAACATAGATAGACCATCAAAACCTTTCTCCCAGCATGGAAATGTCAAAGGCGAGAGGACATAGGATGAAAGGACTGGACAAGCTAGATGCAGGAAAAATGTTCCCAATGTTGGGCAAGTCCAGAACCAGGGGCCACAGCCTTCGAATAAAGGGGTGGTCATTTAAGACTGAGGTGAGAAAAAACGTTTTCACCCAGAGAGTTGTGAATTTGTGGAATTCCCTGCCACAGAGGGCAGTGGAGGCCAAATCACTGGATGGATTTAAGAGAGAGTTAGATAGAGCTCTAGGGGCTAGTGGAGTCAAGGGATACGGGGAGAAGGCAGGCACGGGTTATTGATTGGGGACAATCAGCCATGATCACAATGAATGGCGGTGCTGACTCGAAGGGCCGAATGGCCTCCTCCTGCACCTATTTTCTATGTTTCTATGTTTCTATGGATGGACAAAGTTTAAAGAACTTGTGGGTGGGTGGCAAGCTTTTTTACATAGGGGGTAGAGGGTGCCGAATGCACTGCCTGGGGCAGATGAAGAGACAGATGAAAGTGGCATTTACAAGGCTTTTAGATAGGGTATATAGATATGCAGGGAATGGAGGGATCATATGCAGGCAGATGAGATTAGATCTTGGCATGATGTTAGGCATGGACATTGTGGGCTGATGGGTCTGTTCCTGTGCTGTACTGTACTAGCAAGCTCCAGGGGATAATCAGTTGTGAGCTGGCAAGTGACAGGTTACATTTGTACTTCAAAAGGGCCAGATAATAAATATCTCTGGTGAGAAAGTACCTAACCGTAGATATTCAATGGCATTTCCATCATTTTGTAATCATCATCTTAAGAGGGTTACAGTTACTAGTTACTTTAAGAGTTGCTTGCATTGTGTGTATTTTATGGTAAATAACTCATGTGTGACACTCTATGGGCTTTCTGGCATTAATAAGGCATACTTGAGGATTTTGAGAGATTACTCTCACCTTGAGTGTTGACATAACTTGTAAAAAACGGGACATCGTGCAACCTAAAGTGTTCACTTAATTCAACCTGTCCCTTCCCTCTGTCATTAACTCACTGCAAAAACTGGCAATAACTTCTGTGACAGCGCCTCCAAATGCTGCGAATACCCCGACACTAAACATTCATAGGAGCATGAGAGAGAGGCGGGGAAATCTAGGAATGGAATTCCTGAGGTTAGGAGTGAGGAAAAAACTTCTGGAGGAACTCAGTGGGTAAGTAAGTAAGTAAGTAAGTAAGTTTATTGGCCAAGTAGGCACATACAAGGAATTTGCCTTGGTGCTCCGCCCACAAGTAACAACATGACATACAGTGACAGTGACGAATGACTCAGAAAACACTAAACATTAATAATAATAAAACATTAATGATAAAGCACCATTGATCAAGCATGTGAACCAACAAAATACCAGATCAAAGGGAGGCTACAGATTTTTGGCTGTTGAGTAGAGCAACTACTCGTGGATAAAAATGTTTTATGCCTGGCTGTGGCAGCTTTGACAGTCCGGAGTCACCTTCCAGAGGGAAGGAAGGGAAAGCAGCAACTGTGAAGGGAAATGGACTGCCGAAAGTACATATCATTCCTTCATATGGACTGAATGAGTGGAGGTCCAGTGTACAGAGATAAGGGGGGTGGGGGCAAGAGCTGGCAAGTGATCGTTGCGTACAAGTGCAGGGGTGGCTTGGTGGATGGAGTCCGTTAGGGGAGGGAGGGGTGGAGATGGAGAGAGAGCAGAGGCTGGGAGAAGATTGGTGGGGGGTTTAAGCTGCTGAGAAAAGAAGGTGGAGAATAGGACCAAATAAGGGAGGTCGGATGAGAACAACGGAGAGAATGGGAATGGTGGGAGGAGTTGTAGGAAGAAACTGCAGATGCTGGTTTAAACCGAAGATAGACACTAAAAGCTGGAGTAGTGGGGAGGGAAAATATGAAGTTGGTATATCCCTTTTGCGCGGTTTTTATAATAGAGCTTTGTTTTTTGTATTTTTTTTCCTTTTTCCTCCTTTCTTTTCTTGGGTCTATTTCTTAATTATTTTCTCTAACCAATGGGTCACTGTTTTTTTTTCTCATTGATCATTCTTTTACACGAACACAACTTTCTTTCTCTCACTTTCTCTACTTTCTTTATCTATATCTTTCCTTAAAGCTTAAAAAATGAAGGGGTACAATAAATGAAATAAGATATATCTGGCTTGTACTATTGTAGTTTACTGTACAAATTAAAAAAAAACACACTGTCCCCTCTCACCCTGTTTCTTCCCTACTCATTTCAATTGTGCATCAGCCATATACATCTTCCATTGGTTCAAAACCCCCTCCCACCCTAAGACACAAAATGCTGGAGTAACTCAGCGGGGTGCACACAGGCAGCATCTCAGACTGAAGTTGTCAGACTGAAGTTCTGTCTGAAGAAGGGTCTCAACCCGAAACATCATCCGTTCCTTCTCTCCAGAGATGTTGCCTGTCCCGCTGAGTTACTCCAGCATTTTGTGTCTAAGAGTGGGAGGGGGTTTGGAACCAATGGAAGATGTATATGGGTGATGCACAATTGAAATGAGTAGGGAAGAAACAGGGTGAGAGGGGACAGTGTGTTTTTGGAAAAGAAGGGTATACATGTAGATGCACTCTCCTCCCTTTAAATCCCCTGTTCCTACCTGCCTCTCCCTCCTCCCTTATTTTGTCCCTTTGTTCACCTTCCTTTCCCATCAGATACCATTATCTATAAATAACCACACCAATCACCTCCCAACCTTCCCAAATCATATGATCCACTCCTCCTATCCTGACGCTACCTGTCATTTACCAGCACTTGGTCCAACCCCTCAGCTCTTTATACTGACCATCACCCCTCAATTCCCTAAGTTCAGATGAAGCAAATTGCTGTTTGATTGCCAGACAGGTGGTGGGACTAGATGTGACACATATACCTGATCACACACAGCCATAGAGCAATCGCCTAGACGCACACATCCACTTATAGAAACAAAGAAAATAGGTGCAGGAGGAGGCCATTCGGCCCTTCGGGCCAGCACCGCCATTCATTGTGATCTTGGCTGATCGTCCCCTATCAATAACCCGTGCCTGCCTTCTCCCCATTTCCCTTGACTCCACTGGCCCCTAGAGCTCTATCTAACTCTCTCTTAAATCCATCCAGTGACTTGGCCTTCACTGCCCTCTCTGGCAGGGAATTCCATAAATTCTCAACTCTCTGGGTGAAAAAAAATTTCTCACCTCAGTCTTAAATGACCTCCCCTTTATTCTAAGACTGTGGCCCCCTGGTTCTGGACTCCCCCAACATTGGGAATATTTTTCCTGCATCTAGCTTGTCCAGTCCATTTATAATTTTATATGTTTCTATAAGATACCCACTCATCCTTCTAAACTCCAGTGAATACAAGCCTAGTCTTTTCAATCTTTCCTCATATGACAGTCCCGCCATCCCAGGGATCAATCACGTGAACCTACGCTGCACTGCCTCAATCACAAGGATGTCCTTCCTCAAATTAGGAGACAAAACTGTACACAATACTCCAGATGTGGTCTCACCAGAGCCCTATACAACTGCAGAAGAACCTCTTTACTCCTATACTGAAATCTTCTTGTTATGAAGGCCAACATGCCTTATGAAGGCCAACACTTAGTCCCATCTGAACAGCTAGTTTCCACCTTTATCTCGCCACCCTTTTACATACTCAACTTGCCTCTCCACTCTCCAAATACACCCCCCCTAACCCCACCCAAACATACATTCACCTAAGTACAATGGTCACACTTACACATACAAGTGTTCATGTATTTAATTCTTGGATCCAGAATCATTTTCAGTAGAATGCCCAGCAGACACAAACTTCAATGCTAATTAAATGCAAAATACTGGACACCATCTATTAGTCAGTCAGCAGGATGGGATGGAAACTTTTCAGATTAGTCATATTTCAGAGGGGAAAGAATTGCCCAAATCCAGTAACCTCACAAGTAACACCAGTCACGCAACTCTCTGTGGCAATGATTCAGTACACCGACCTTGGATTGGGGAAATATTGCCTGTATTACTGGAAACCTCCTGGACAACAAGACCAATGGGAACGATGTGCCATCCAAATTACTGTGCTGCCAATGTGCAGCTACCATGGTAGCAGCAGCTATTATTGATGGCTGAATAGAGAACTAAACCTTTGGCTTGTGTCCCTTTTCTCCAGAGGAAAACTGTTCACCTTCTCTGACTGTAGGCAAGTAGAATGACCCAATGCAGTGATCCATGTAGTAAATTACCTTTTGCTCCAGTACGACATTGAATAAAGGGCCAGTTGTTGGCACTCAACAAGCTTGGCGGTCTGGTCCCAGCCCAGTGCCAGTTTGTTTGTATACACAATCATTTATAATTGCAACATGCAACACACTTTCAAGTTCACATGCCTCAAAGAAGCCCTCCTGAAGTGCCCAAGAATTCAATCAAGTGTTGGGTGCAACTTCAGGGAACTATAGTGGGCATTTTCAGTACTTCCATTATGTAAAAATACTGTAACCCCCCTGGGAAAGAAATGGATGACTATCAGCTATAATCACCCAGTTAGGAAGTTTGTAGGAAGAAACTGCAGATGCTGGTTTAAACCGAAGATATACACAAAAAGCTGGAGCAACTGAAGATAGACACAAAATGCTGGAGTAACTCAGCGGGACAGGCAGCATCTCTGGAGAGAAGGAATGGGTGATGTTTTGGGTCGAGACCCTTCTTCAGACTAGAAGAGTCCGAAGTATGGTCTCAACCTGAAACATCTCCCATTCCATCTCTCCAGAGCTACTCAGCCTTTTGTGTCTATCTTCAGTTAGGAAGCTTTATTGTCCATTTGCCATAGAATATTTAGGCTAGTGTAGATTGTTGAGGCTAGGGAGTAGTGAGTGCAGGAGTGCAAGTCATGAAAAGATATCCCCAAGGTTCGTTTGAGCCAGAAATGAGAATCATAAGCTAATGTGCCAGAATTGTAGGGTTGACAACTTCCTCACTCCCAAATAAGGGATGAAAGGTCAAAATAAGGGACAAATTCCCGACGGCAATTCGTTGATCGACTTGGCCTTGGCTGGGTGAATGATGAGTTGGCCCGGGAGCTGGACTGCACACAAAGCCCAGCTGGCAGGCCAGCCGAGGAGGTTTGGCCCTGGCGTGCGTTGTTGCGCGCAAAGTCCGGTACAGCATCCAACACATGAACTGATGATCGGCCATGAGAAGGTGGTGGTGTCGGCGGTAAGCGAAGGTCTGAAGGTCGGACAGCTGGCCGGGCTGCCGACCGATGGGGCCACGGGCGAGGCACTGCTGCTGCACTCCATGAACTGCACTATGTTGGGATGGGTGAGGCGGGGCCGAACCGACAGTCCCCTCGACCCAAGTAGAAGCGGTCAAATATGGGACAAGGGTGTACCCGTACGGGACAAACCGATTTAACCCAATTTACAGGATGTCCCGGATAATACGGGACAGTTGGAAACCCTACAGCATCGTGTCATGATAAAGGTCATCAGGATGACCTGAATGTGTCATTGTCACTTTAACGGGAGTTGAGAAACTTCGGGCAACTGGCACCAATTCCGCTGATCAATCACAGCAACCCCATTCTGTCGAGCAACACGCATGCAGCAGTGAATAAACTGATTATGTGGAGCTGGAATTTCCTCTGTGCCTCAAGAGAGACTTTTTGTTCGACATTTATCCTGCAGCTATTGGCAGGATCCTTGAGAAGTGTGAGAAGAATATCTTTAACTTTAGTTCCAGACCCAGTCAGTGCTGTTCTCAGACTGTACAGATGAGGGAGCTGTTCAAAGACAGAGTATCTACGATGTTACGGCAAGAAGGGGTGGAGGGGCTTGCTTTAAGATTCCAGCGAAACTAAACCGGGCTCAATGAGATCATAAACAAGGGGAATAATGAAGGTTTTTTGCCTCCCCCAGGAGATCACGAGGTTCTTGGGGTGGAGAGGGGTGATAGCGGTATAAAGGGGAGGGTAGTGTCTTGTGTTCTGTGTCTTGTGTCTACTGTTTGTGGGTAAGTGTGTCTGTTTAGTGTTCAGCCATGAGCGAATGGCGGTGCGGGCTCGACGGACCTGGTGGTCTACTCTCGCACCTACTTTCTATGTTTCCATGTTTCTATGTTAAGTCTGACAATGGCCCATTGTTTCAGCTGTTTGATTACGAAGGCGAGTGATTACTGTTTGGTGGCTAAAGATTCATGGCAATGGAAACACAAACACTCATATTCAAAGGTACACAAAAATGCTGGAGAAACTCAGTGGGTGCAGCAGCATCTATGGAGCGAAGGAAATAGGCAACGTTTCGGCCCGAAACGTTGCCTATTTCCTTCGCTCCATAGATGCTGTTGCACCCGCTGAGTTTCTCCAGCATTTTTGTGTACCTTCGATTTTCCAGCATCTGTAGTTCCTTCTTAAACACTCATATTCACAAGCTAGAGTAACTCAGCAGGACAGGCAGTATCTCTGGAGAGAAGGAATGGGTGATGTTTCGGGTAGAGTCCCTTCTTCAGATATTAAAAAATTCTACAATTCACAACCAGTGTAGAGCTTTCAACAAACAAGTTGGTTTATAAAACAACTTCCCCATATTTGGCATTATTCCTTAACATGACCAATGAAATACATTTTGGTGACACTACCATTTCACACTTGTCAATGTCAGACACTTCACATGAATGTGTTAAGCAAATCAGCAGTCTGATTCCCACCTCTCCCTATTTTGAGTTCTGTTGGGGTTAGTAAAGGGGCATAGAAAAATGTCCTTGCCAATTTGCTGTGCTCTGTTTCACACCATCACATCAAGCCCAAGTTTAGCCTTTCAGGATACTCTGATTCCTTCTCCTACCGGGAGAACCAAAGATAGGATTCTCCCGTCATGGTTTAGCAGGGTAAGATTAATTATTTAACATTAGTGTGGCAGCCAGAACAAACAACTGGTGCCTCTTGGACCCAAAATAATATTTCTACAAATTCGGCAATGCAGTTTTTCACTTTATTGAGGGGAGGATGCTACACGGTTAATTTGCAAATATAAGCCGCCACCATTACATTGTGCCTACACAACCTGCCTCCCCCACCCCCATGTAAAAGAGCACCATGAGGTAAGAATGGGCTTTTAAATTTAAACTAAATAATGTGTTGTTAGGGTGGATGATAGCAATGTCACACAGCCTGTGTCTATGAGGAGGAACATGTATTCTGCTGTATTTTAACCCGGGATCCATTTCATTTTTCCCCACACCATAAGCATTTTATCAGTACAAAATGTCCCAATTAAATTATTGACGATATAGAATGGAGCTCATGTATCAAAATATTCGGTGATACACAGGCCGCAACTATACTTTGCTTAAATCTTAAGTGTGGCCCCTACAAATGCACTTATAACATAGTGCAGGAAACCTTGGACGTAATTACTTTCATGTTTGAGTAACATTAGGTTGCAATGGACTCTGCTCCTTAGCTGCCGTTACATGATTGAGTAGACGGAGCAGTTTGTGTACTCAGACTGATGAAGGAAGTCCTTTGTGGAGAGAGTGTATTTTCAAGGGGGTGAACGTGTTGTTGCATTAACTCTTTCCCAGCTTCACCACAGGGGTTGCAGGTGCATGTGAGGGAAAAGATTCACATGTTCTTCTTCTAACGTGGTCTGTTTACAACTCTCATCAATCATCAATCAAGTTGCAGTGGTCAGAGAGAGGGTTCCTCGACTGGAAAACACATGTACATGGCACACAGGTAAGCTAACACAAGTACACCTTTTCCTTCCACCTGCTCATTTCACCATTGCATCAACCTCTTTAATCCAGCAAGATGTCCGACTGTTTCATATATTCACACATAGAGTCTTGGCTTTGAGCACCGCTCCACAGCTCGCTGCAGACCACAGCATGACAGTAAAGAGGCAAGGTGCGTAATCCATACCTAATGCTGCTCATGCTGCCCGTGTCCGATCCCAGTTTGCATCGCTCCAACTGGCTGGCAACAATCTGACGCTCCGCCTCCAGCTCTCTGGTTAATCTTTCAAACTGCAGCTCCTGCGGGAGGGGAGAGGAAAAGACAACATTGACGTCAGCCACGAGAACAGGACAGATGCAGGATGGAGGGATGGGATATGATACAGCTTCAAATTATTTCTCCGTCATATTTTTTTACCTGGCTTTATAACCATATAACAATTACAGCACGGAAACAGGCCATCTCGGCCCTTCTAGTCCGTGCCAAACACTTATTCTCCCCTTGTCCCATCTACCTGCACTCAGACCATAACCCTCCATTCCTTTCCCGTCCATATACCTATCTAATTTATTTTTAAATGATAAAATCGAACCTGCCTCCACCACTTCCACTGGAAGCTCATTCCACACAGCTACCACTCTCTGAGTAAAGAAGTTTCCCCTCATCTTACCCCTAAACTCTGTCCCTTAATTCTCAAATATGAAGCTTTCTTTTTAAATAATGCTACTACAATAACAGTGCTCCCACTGCCTCACACCAGAGAGGGGTTAAAATATTTACGTCAGTCTCCGTAATTTCTTTCTTAGCTACTTTTAACAGCATAGAGTTTTTGATAAGTGGGTATGTGATGTATCTATTCTCAATGATGCTAATTCCCTTGATACTTCTATTATTATATTTATCCCATCTAATATTTCATACTGATTCATCACAACCATATCATTATCTTTAGTAAAGGCAGTTACAAAGTATTCTTCAGGAATCTTATCCACATTCTCCACCGACACATTCAGATAACTTTTTTGTCCCTAATAATCTGTGGTGTTTTTCCCTCTTTATGTAGAAACAAGGAACTGCAGATGCTGGTTTATACTAAAGATATAGACACAGTGGTGGAGTAACTGAGGCTGTCAGGTAGCATCTCTGGTGTCCTTCGGGTCAGGACCCTTCTTTCCAAAGAACAGTGTTGACCAAAAATGTCACCCATCCATTTTCTCCAGAGACGTTTCCTGGCCTGCTGGGTTACTCCAGCATGATGTGTCAACCCTCTTAATGTAATTGGATTTTTTTATTTTTTGTCCATATTTTTTTGATTTCCAATCTTCCATTCAATTTTGCTCCTCCATATCGTATAAAGCTTTCAGTGTCTGACAAAGGCCTTGTTTTTGCCTTATCCCAGTCTCGTGATGACTTATCCATCGTACACAAGATTTGGAAGAGTTAACACATTCTAATGGGAAGAAGGAATAGGCGACGTTTCGCGTCGAGATGGGTCTCAAAGAAGGTGAAGAAGGGTCTTGACCTGAAACGTCGCCTATTCCATCTCTCCATAGATGCTGCCTCACCGCTGAGTTTCTCCAGCATTTTTGTCTATCTTCGATTTTTCCACCATCTGCAGTTCTTTCTTAATCATTTTAATGGGAAAACCAGAGCAATTTTCAAAGACATTGACTCCATTCATTGATTCATTACAAGGATAGTATGGTGCAACACAACTTCGGAAATTAAACCGATTTACGGGTTGGGTGATGGGTGGGGAGAGATATGAAGCAGGTATAATCATCACTTTTTGTTTTTCTTTCTGTTTTTTGTCTTTTCTCATTTATTTTACTCACTCTTCGACTACACTTATTTGGTAGTCTAGGGGTTCCATTCTTACACATTCACTTTCTCTTTCATTTTCTCTCTTTCTTGCTTTTTCTCTCTTTTTCTATTTCATCTTAGCTAAAAATTAAAATTGAAGCTGTACAATGAATGTATTATGTCATATGCCGCGGTTTATACTTTTGTACACTACTTCTAATAAAAATAAATGTTAAAAAAAAAAAAATCATTTTAATGTGAACACATTTATCCTTAAATGCCTCTGATTGTTCTGAGCACAATTTGCCATAAATAGTCATTAATCCAATCCACATTTATGAAACAGGCTTTGTAACTCCCATTTCATGCTTACCCTTTTCCATAGCTATGCTAAATCCACCTGATTCGTGATCACTAGCATAACAATATTCTCCTGAAGATAGACACAAAGTGCTGGAGTTCCTCAACAGGACAGGCAGCATCTCTGGTGAGAAGGAATGGGTGACATTTTGGGTCAAGACCCTTCTTCGGACTGAGAGTCAGGGGAGAGAGAAGCTACAGATTTGGAAGGGTACAAAGAGCATGTAAGGTGTGAAAAGGACAGGTCAAAGCAGACGATGAACAAGGAAATGTCGCTCTACCTCCCCCCTCGACTCCATTCAAGGATCCAAGTCCTCGTTCCAGGTGCAACAGAGGTTCACCTGCACCTCCTCCAACCTCATCTATTGCATCCGCTGCTCTAGATGTCAGCTGATCTACATCGGTGAGACCAAGCGTAGGCTTGGCGATTGTATCGCCGAACACCTCCGTTCGGTCCGCATTAACCAACCTGACCTCCCGGTGGCTCAGCATTTCAACTCCCCCTCCCATTCCAAATCCGACCTCTCTGTCCTGGGCCTCCTCCATGGCCAGAGCGAGCAACACCGGAAATTGGAGGAACAGCACCTCATATTCCACTTGGGGAATCCGCATCCTGGTGGCATGAACATTGAATTCTCCCAATTTTGTTAGCCCTTGCTATCTCCTCCCCTTCCTATCTCTCCCTCAGCCTTCGGGCTGTCTCCTCCTCCTTTTTCCTTTCTTCTCCCCGACCCCTCCTACCCCCTATCAGTCTGAAGAAGGGTTTCGGCCCGAAACCTTGCCTATTTCCTTCGTTCCATAGATGCTGCCGCACCCGCTGAGTTTCTCCAGCATTTTTGTGTACCTAAGGAAATGTAGTATGGTTCATTGACTGCCGAGGCTAAGATGACAGACAACAAGGGATGCGCCTTCCAATACTCCAGGTTCATTTTCTAAAGGTAAATCCAGAACTGCTCCCCTTCCCAGCATTACACACTGATGCAACACAAAAAATGGCATGGGTTTGACCAAAACACATCAGTACAAAAAATACAAAAGTCACATTTA
Source organism: Amblyraja radiata (assembly GCF_010909765.2). Classification (NCBI taxonomy): domain Eukaryota; kingdom Metazoa; phylum Chordata; class Chondrichthyes; order Rajiformes; family Rajidae; genus Amblyraja; species Amblyraja radiata. Next base: position 149,072,512 of record NC_045957.1, read on the forward strand.
GGAATGCATCTTCCTTTCCTTTTTTATTAAGCTGCTCATTTATATTATGCTCTCCAAGAACTCATTTCATACTCAGCACAAAAAGAATGTAGTATGTTTGTAGCATCTTTCATGCCTTCATGAAATGCTCTACTCATGACAATTAATGCCAATATAGAAAACACACGCAAATTATCTTTACATTTTACATCTTGTCATAATGACATCCTTTCAAACTAATTTGTTATTCAGGCCACAAAGAACTCCCCTGTTCTTTGAAAGGTGCCACTTTTGACTAACCTTTGGTTTAACTTCTGATTGTGCAGCACTCTTCAACACTGCTCTGGATGCGTGGTTTAGATTATGTGCCAAAACATGACCTTAATGCTTGCTGAATTGGATGGAACAGCTCCATCCAAGCCCGCAAGAAATTGCAGCGAATTGTGGACGCAGTCCAGACCATCACACAAACCAACCTTCCTTCCATTGACTCCATTTATACCTCATGCTGCCTCGGCAAGGCCAGCAGCATAATGCAGGTGCAGCAGGCAGTGAAGAAAGCGAATGGTATGTTAGCATTCATAGCAAAAGGATTTGAGTATAGGAGCAGGGAGGTTCTACTGCAGTTGTACAGGGTCTTGGTGAGACCACAACTGGAGTATTGCGTACAGTTTTGGTCTCCTAATCTGAGGAAAGACATTCTTGCCATAGAGGGAGTACAGAGAAGGTTCACCAGACTGATTCCTGGGATGTCAGGACTTTCATATGAAGAAACACTGGATAGACTCGGCTTGTACTCGCTAGAATTTAGAAGATTGAGAGGGGATCTTATAGAAACTTTCAAAATTCTTAAGGGGTTGGACAGGCTAGATGCAGGAAGATTGTTCCCGATGTTGGGGAAGTCCAGAACAAGGGGTCACAGTTTAAGGATAAGGGGGAAATATTTTAGGACCGAGATGAGGAAAACATTTTTCACAGAGAGGTGAATCTCTGGAATTCTCTGCCACAGAAGGTAGTTGAGGCCAGTTCATTGGCTATATTTAGGTGGGAGTTAGATGTGGCCCTTGTGGCTAAAGGGATCAGGGGGTATGGAGAGAAGGCAGGTACAGGATACTGAGTTGGATGATCAGCCATGATCATATTGAATGGCGGTGCAGGCTCGAAGGACCGAATGGCCTACTCCTGCACCTATTTTCTATGTTTCTATGTTTCTATAATCAAGGACGTCACACGCTGGCCTTCTTCTCACCTCTTCTCACCTCTCCCATCGGGGAAAAGGTATAGGTGTGAAAACGCACACCTCCAGATTCAGAAACAGTTTCTTCTCAGCTGTTATCCGGCCATCGAACCATCCTACCACAACTAGAGAGCAGTCCTGAACTACTATCTACCTCATTGGTGACCCTCGGACTATCATTGATTGGATTTTACTGACTTTACTGATGCACTAAACGTTATCGTGTATCTATACACTGTAAACGGCACGATTGTAATCATGTTTGTCTTTCCACTGACTGGTTAGCATGCAACAAAAGCTTTTCACCGAGCCCCGTTACACGTGACAATAAACTAAACTGAACTGAAATGAGGTACAGGTAGTATCAATGTCTGCTAATTTGGAAATTAGGAAATGGGAAACATTCTTTAACTGTGGAAAGATTGAAGTGCTAAATAGATGGCTGTAGGAGTTGGAGCTGGGGACATGACATGGAGGCTAAGAGAAGACAAGAAATCAGTCTGGTTGTAAACTGCAATCTTTAGTCAAGACATGCTCCAATATTTCAGCAACAGAGTGCAGGATTTGGAGATCATCATAACCACTGCTGTGTGATGAAACTGAGAACTCTCAAATCACTCCCTAACAACGTGAAGTCAGCTTATGAAGATGGTACAATTCCAATTGGACCCCCTGTTGACTCTGTCCAACTATTCCCACATAATTGCTACGTGGTTGATGTAACTCAGTTGACAGCACCCTTGCCTCCGAGTCTGGGAATGTAACCATGCACATCAGCAAGGTTGGAAAGTGAATTCAATGCTCTATAGTCAGTTCAGACTTCACATGCCCATTGTGGGTGATTTAGTTCAGTTTAGTTTAGAGATACAGCACGCAAACAGGCCCTTCGGCCCACCGAGTCCACACCAACCAGCAACCCCCCTCACATTAACACAAGCCTACTACACAATTTAATAATAATAATAATAAATACTTTATTGATCCCCTCAGGGAGATTCAGATGTCCAGAAGCCAGAAATAATTTACACTTATACCAAGTATACAAACCCAATAAATTTAACCTACTAGCCTGTACTTCTTTGGAGTGTGGGAGGAAACAGAAGATCTTAAAGAAAACCCACGCGGTCACGGGGAGGACGTACAAACTCAGTACAGACAGCATCCATGGGCTCCGGCAGTGCAAATGCTGTAAGGCAGAAACGCCACCACTGCCTCACCGTGCTGCCCTATTCTAATTCTGGGTTAATTTACCAGGATTTCTGAAACCTAATTTTGCTTATTTATAATCCCTGTTCATTTATTTATTCATTCATATGTAAGCAAAAATATTAGATTACTCTTTTTTAAAACATTCTGAGCATCCATTACAACTCAGCTGTCAAGTATTACTTTGTCCCTGTCCACAGTTTTGAGTTTCATTCTTTAATGCAGTTAACTTGAACAAGCATCATAGTCATCGTCAGTTTTCATTCCCACATTTCATTCTAAAACCCACCAAAACTTCACTCTGCTCAAGCCTGGTAAGAATTCTCACAAAGTATCAAGTGCACATAAAATATGACTGAAATATGACCCAAATCCTTCTTTAGCTTTGTACCTCTCTCTTATCACGTTAGATGTGGCCAGGTTGATTATCGCGTACCTTTGAGTCAGATGATTGTGGTTTCAATTGTTATTGTGGGAGCATGAACACATATGCTGATACTGAGACACCAAAGCAATATCAAAGATGCTGTGTTTTGGATTAAACAATAGATTGAAGAACACTTCAAGGTCCCCTGGCATAACTTCAGGAAAGTTAACCACATCATCCTAGCTAGCCATAAAACTCAAGATATTATCCAGTATTTATGGACTCAGAAAGCATGGAAACAGGCTCGTTGGGTCACAATGTCAATGCAGACTTTCATCCACTCATTTACGCTAATCCTACTTTAAGCCCATTTTTTTTCACTCTCCACTTCCTCATCAATTCCCCAGAATTCTTCCAGTCACCTGGACAATTTACAGTGGCCGATTGACATGCCAATCTGCACGTCTTTGGGATGTGAGGCAAAGCCATAGCACCCACAGGAAATCCTCACGGTCAAAGAAATACCTTGCAATTTCCACATAGGCAGCGGCCGAGGTCAGGATTATTGGCCGTGCTGCTGTGAATATTTATCACATTATAGTCTGTTGTCCACAAAGGGGGTGGCACTGTGGCGCAGCGGTACTGTTGCTGCCTTACAGTGACCCAAGTTCCATCCTGACTACGGGTACTGCCTGTACGGAGTTTGCAAGTTCCCCCTGGGACCATGTGGGTTTTCTCAGGCTGCTCCGGTTTCTTCCCAAAGAGTTTGTAGGTTAATTCGCCTCAGTAAAAGTCAAGTCAAGTTTATTCGTCACATACACATACGAGATGTGCAGTGAAAGGAAAAGTGGCAATGCTCGCGGACTTTGTGCAAAAAGACAAACAAACAAACAACCAAACAAACTACAAACAGAATCACATATTCTTTTACATATTAAATATTGTGGGCGGAAGGAAAAAGGGAAAAAAACAGCAATTTAAAAAAAAGCAGTAGAGTGGTCCAGTAAAAGTTAGTCCCTGGTGAGATAGGAGTTTACAGTCCCTAGTGTATAGGATAATTGTCCCTAGTGTATAGGATAATGCAAGTGTTCGGGGCGATTGCTGGTTGGCATGGACTCGATGGACCGAAGGGCCTGTTTCCGACCTGTATCTCTAAAATTTAGAAGTCTAAAGTGATTGCGATATTTCCTCCCTTACATTGGCTATATTTCAGAAGTAATTTACTGGCATGACAATGTCCGATGGGATCTTCCAAGTACATGGAAGTTGCATCAACAGTTCTCTTTTCAGGACCACCTTCAGAACCATAATGCCCCAAAGAGAACTGCATGTCTCTGACTATAGTATCTCATGCATCCCTCACTTCTTTCCCTCCATTGTGAGCAGTACTTTTAGCCGACAGACACAATAACCCAAATTCTTAAGTTAAAATATATTAACATTTCGGAAAGCATTGAAAATTACCCAAAAAAATGGTGCCAAGGAAGAGCCATCATCGAAATGACATAGTCCAGATTTGAACCACAGCAGGTTTCCCAGCTCCATGGCATTCAGTGGATATTTAGAAACATAGAAACATAGACAATAGGTGCAGGAGTAGGCCATTCGGCCCTTCGAGCCTGCACCGCCATTCAATATGATCATGGCTGATCATCCAACTCAGTATCCTGTACCTGCCTTCTCTCCATCCCCCCTGATCCCTTTAGCCACAGGGGCCACATCTAACTCCCTCTTAAATATAGCCAATGAACTGGCCTCAACTACCTTCTGCGGCAGAGAATTCCAGAGATTCACCACTCTCTGTGTGAAAAATGTTATTCTCATCTCAGTCCTAAAAGATTTCCCCCTTATCCTTAAACTGTGACCCCTTGTTCTGGACTTCCCCAACATCGGGAACAATCTTCCTGCATCTAGCCTGTCCAACCCCTTAAGAATTTTGTAAGTTTCTATAAGATCCCCCCTCAATCTTCTAAATTCTAGCGAGTACAAGCCGAGTCTATCCAGTGTTTCTTCATATGAAAGTCCTGACATCCCAGGAATCAGTCTGGTGAACCTTCTCTGTACTCCATCTATGGCAAGAATGTCTTTCCTCAGATTAGGAGACCAAAACTGTACGCAATACTCCATGTGTGGTCTCACCAAGACCCTGTACAACTGCAGTAGAACCTCCCTGCTCCTATACTCAAATTTATTCGTGATCTGAGAAGATTCTTTTTATTTCCAGCATCAGAGTTTGTCCAGTTTGTCCAATGGACCAATAAAGGACTATTTGCAAAGATGTCAGGTCAAAACAGCTTATCCAAAACCTTTAGCTCTGAAATTGCTATGTTTAATCATCCACGTTTTTTCTGTGAATGTCCCTCTCCAATCTCAATTTACCACAGTAGTTCTGATGAAGGGCTTTTGATCTGAAATGTTAGTTGATTACTTTCCCTACAGGTGTTGCTTGACTGGCTGAGCTGTTCCAGCATTTCTGTTTCGGTTTCAAATTCCAGTAACTAAAGATTTATTTGTTTTCCGTTACCACAACTGAGTTTTGGACTCTGCTTTGAACAAAATTAGGGAAAGATTTCTGGAATGCCATAGATCTTTCAACTATACCTCTGCACAAGTTTTATTTGGTCTTAAAATGATAATCCACAAGTTCAAATTACTCTTGTAGCGTTGTCCTCCTTCCTGCACCCTAATCTTTGAAACCTCTAAAGCTGTAGCAAATAAGAATGAAATCCTTCCCGTTCATATCCAGTGCAGATGACAAATAAACAATCCTGACTCCTCTAGTTTTACAACCCGTTCAGATGTCCGCATCCCTCCACTTCTGGCATCTCTGGTTCATTGCCATCTTGTATTACCCCACCTCTCGCAGTCCCCAAAGTTTGAATTTTTTTTTTAGATTAGATTAGATTAGATTCAACTTTATTGTCATTGCACATAGTACAAGTACAGGTACAACGAAATGCAGTTTAGCATCTAACCAGAGTGCAAAGTAGTAAAATGCTGATTAAGACAATATATACAACTGAGGATATATTGGTGTAAGTACATAGGCATATACATATATACAGATAGTTGTTAAGGTTCAAAGGTTGACATGTGCTATATTCTGGTGAATAAAAGCTTAACTATAAATGATATAAAGTATAAATAATACTGATGAGAAGGGGGAGGGGGGGGGGGGGGAGGGGCTAGCGCCAGGCCTGTGAGTTCAGCAGGGTAATGGTGTTTTGGAAGAAGCTGTTCCTCAGCCTGCTGGTGCGAGACCTGAGGTTCCTGTACCGCCTCCCTGATGGGAGGAGGGCAAACAGTCCATGGTTGGGGTGTGAGGGGTCCTTAATGATTAATTTGTCCCCGATGTTTGAATTTCCCTAAGATTTGAATTTCCTCTATACACTGTTCTATGAAAAATAAGGATAAAAGCATAAGTTGAATAATGTAGCAAAACCCTGAGGCACTTTGGGTATTTTGCTGGGGAGTACATAGTTGAAAATACATCTTGGATATTTTCCAGTTTTTTGGCTCCTTTCCCTTTTCCCATTCCAGACCAGATGTCCCTGTTGTCCTGATATCCGCGGTCACAGTTGACCATTTGTATTAATAAAGTTACAAAGCTTCATAGTTCCATCGAAATGAAGCACAGAAGCCCCAGCTTCATCATATAACCATATAACAATTACAGCACGGAAACAGGCCATCTCGGCCCTTCTAGTCCATGTCGAACATTTACTCTCACCTAGTCCCATCTACCTGCACTCAGAACATAACCCTCCATTCCTTTCCCATCCATATACCTATCCAATTTATTTTTAAATGATAAAATCGAACCTGCCTCCACCACTTCTACTAGAAGCTCATTCCACACAGCTACCACTCTCTGAGTAAACACGTCCCCCCTCATGTTACCCCTAAACTTCTGTCCCTTAATTCTCAAATCAAAAGTCCTTCAATGAGGGAATTCCCATTGTGGACCAAATGCTTCTCTGCCGCCTTATCTTAGAAACATAGAAAGCATAGTGAAATAGGTGTAGGAGTAGCCCTTCGTGTCAACACCGCCATTCAATATGATCATGGCTGATCATTTAAAATCAGTAACTCGTTCCTGCTTTTTCCCCATATCCCTTGATTCCTTCAGCCCGAAGAGCTAAATCTAACTCTCTCTTGAAAACATCCAGTGAATTGCCTTCTGTGGCAGAGAATTCCACAGGTTCACAACTCTCCGGGTGAAGAAGCTTTTTCTCATCTCAGTTCTTAATCGGCTACCCCCCATTCTTAAACTGTGACCCCTGGTTCTGGACTCACCCAACGTAGGGAACATTTCTCCCGAGCCTCCCTTTTAAATCAGTGCAATGTCTTGATAAAATATTATTCTGCTCAGTTCAGAGCAGACCACATAACCCAAGGGATACCGCACATCAACACAGTGCACTGTGAGCACTGAAAACTTTAGCAGCCGCAGATAAAGGTCGAGAGGACCACGCGGTCATGAAAATCACACTGCCTCTTCTTCAAACCAACTGGAAATAACACCTTTGGCACACAATACAACAACCGAGACTAGACCCGAATACACAACATAAAGGCTTTACAGATCTCAGCGGCATTGTCGTCTAAGGCACGTTGATTCCGGGTCAACGGGGGAGGGGAGGTGGTATAGAAGCTGATTATATTTATTTGTTTCATGCTAACTCTATTTGTTCACCGCACGGATTCATCATTACATAACACTACAAGCGCTTAGTAGACCTACCTTTTCACATGCACACACTTTCTTTCTTTGAAGAACTTTTATAGAGTTCCCGCCTCCAGTTCTTGGAGGATGATGATCACTAGCAATTTTATGTGAAACTAGACTAAGTGGGACCCGCGGGGTCCCGTCCCCCAACGCGGGGGGGGGGGGGGGGGGGTTAATGCGGCGTCACAGGGGAGGGCTGGTCCCCAAACGCAATATTCCACCACCCACCTATACTCCCAATACTCACCCCTCCCTAGAGAGGGGGGGGGGTAGAGAGTGGGGGGGGGGGGGGTTGAGAGTGAGGGGCGGCAGAGAGGGAGGGGGGGTAGGAAAGGAGGGGGAGGGGGTAGAGGGAGAAGGAGAGGGGGTAGAGAGGGAGGGGGAGGTGGAGAGGGTGGGGGGGGTAGAGAGTGAGGGGCGGCAGAGAGGGAGGGGGGGTAGGGAAGGAGGGGGAGGGGTATAGAGAGGGAGAGGGTGGTGGTAGAGAGAGAGGGGGAAGGTATAGAGAGGGAGGGGGAGGTGGAGAGGGTACAGAGGGAGGGGAGTAGAGATGGAGATCAGGGAAAATAAGTCGAAGTATTTTGCAACAACCTGAAGTTTTGAATGCGAGGGATGGAGTCGTGGGCGAACTGGTGCAGACATCGAATCATCAGCAAATGGTCACCAGCTACACGGTTTTGTTAGCAAGTGTTTGTGGGCAAGGATATTTTTGTTGTTGAATTATCTTCAGCCTTGTACAGTATACATTAAACGACAAGATAAACTGTTGTAGATCAAACTGGCTCCTAAAAGTCTCCATTCTTATCTGAACGCATGTTCACATGACAAGCAGAATTAATTTCCCTTCCCTCCCTGCCCCAGAAAAAAAATAAATGCTGTCAGCCACTGCATGCATTGTAGGCAAGGCAAACCGGAGGACAAAAGCACCTTACCCAATTCACAAGCATTTGTTGAAAAAAAAAGTCAGCATTACCTCATTACTTCAGGGCGATAGATTTCCAACTCAAGTACCTGAGGATGGACCACACTACATAAATAGCAAAGCAAAATACTCCAAGTCCCTCCAAGTTAACATTCTTTCCAATGAGCAAACAACTTTTTCTCCTCATTAGAAATGCCTCATCCGATGCAGGCAGCCCGAGTACTCACTGCCTTCCAAGCGCAGTAGAATGGAGTTCACCCAGGCACAAAGGTCTCCATGGCAACCACTGAATTTCGACCCTTGTTGGCATTATTTATGCAACATTTCACCACAAAAGGCCTCCTCGGTAGCCGTGAAAGCCAAGTCCTGCAATTTTCCAATCAGCACTCTTACTTTCCGATTCCTGAGGCAAGCTGCATTCCAACGTTAAAAGATAGCAGCGTGATAAAAATTGAGATGCGCGGCACAGATTGAAGCATTAACTGACGAAGGTCTGAAATCCACAGCCTGAGATTTTGGCGTGAAATTTTCATTCAGCGGCAGATTAAAGGGTTGATTGAGAAGGGGCTGATATTAATACTGCATTTCAAAGGCACTTTGAGGAAGAATGAACTGGGAGAAAAAAAAGGTACTGAATCTTTCACAAACCCCTTTTTTTTACATACAAGAATTATGTTTCATTTCAGTGTAAATGTACTGCAGCTCATGTTATATCACAGAATCCAACTCCAATAAGGTCATTTGGCCCACCGTGTCACTTTCCTGAGGTACTCCCACTCAAACCCAATGTCCCCTTCGAATGTGCAGCCAATTCCCTTTACAAAGTTATCAATGTATCAAATTCCATTACACATTCAAGTGTTTTACTTCAGATCAAGGCACTGACACAAATTCACAACAAGCAGCGTGCCACAGATTCAGTTCCGTTTAGTTGTGAGATACAGCACGGAAACAGGCCCTTCGGCCCACTGAGTCCGCACTGACCAGCGATCCCCGGGATAATGTTTACATTTATCAAGCCAATTAACCTACAAACCTATAAGTCTTTGGAATGTGGGAGGAAACCGAAGATCTCAGAGCAAACCCATGCAGGTCACGGGGAGAATGTACAAAATCCATACAGACAGCACCCGTAGTCGGGATCGAACCCGGGTCTCCAGCGCTGTATTCGCTGTAAGGCAGCAACTCTACCGCTGCGCCACCGTGACTGCCCATAAACTCACTTCCATTCTATATGATAGTGTGATGTAAGAGACTTTTTGATAGGCACATGGACATGCAGGGAATGGGGGGGGGCTATGGATTATGTGCAGGCAGGTGCGAGTTGGTGTGGGAATCATGTTCGACACAGACATTGTGGGATTAAGGGGTTGTTCCTGTGCTCTATGTTCTATTTTTATTCCCGAGGATGACATTGGAGTAACGTATGAGGTTGCACAAAATGTTAGAAACAAGGAACTGCAGATGCTGGTTTACACAAAGGGACACTAAGTGCAGCAGTAATACATAGAAACATAGAAACATAGAAATTAGGTGCAGGAGTAGGCCATTCGGCCCTTCGAGCCTGCACCGCCATTCAATATGATCATGGCTGATCATCCAACTCAGTATCCCGTACCTGCCTTCTCTCCATATCCCCTGATCCCCTTAGCCACAAGGGCCACATCTAACTCCCTCTTAAATATAGCCAATGAACTGGCCTCGACTACCCTCTGTGGCAGGGAGTTCCAGAGATTCACCACTCTCTGTGTGAAAAACGTTCTTCTCATCTCGGTTTTAAAGGATTTCCCCCTTATCCTTAAGCTGTGACCCCTTGTCCTGGACTTCCCCAACTTCGGGAGCAATCTTCCTGCATCTAGCCTGTCCAACCCCTTAAGAATTTTGTAAGTTTCTATAAGATCCCCTCTCAATCTCCTAAATTCTAGAGAGTATAAACCAAGTCTATCCAGTCTTTCTTCATAAGACAGTCCTGACATCCCAGGAATCAGTCTGGTGAACCTTCTCTGCACTCCCTCTATGGCAATAATGTCCTTCCTCAGATTTGGAGACCAAAACTGTACGCAATACTCCAGGTGTGGTCTCACCAAGACCCTGTACAACTGCAGTAGAACCTCCCTGCTCCTATACTCAAATCCTTTTGCTATGAAAGCTAACATACCATTCGCTTTCTTCACTGCCTGCTGCACCTGCATGCCCACTTTCAATGACTGGTGTACCATGACACCCAGGTCTCGCTGCATCTCCCCTTTTCCTAGTCGGCCACCATTTAGATAATAGTCTGCTTTCCTGTTTTTGCCACCAAAATGGATAACCTCACATTTATCCACATTATACTGCATCTGCCAAACATTTGCCCACTCACCCAGCCTATCCAAGTCACCTTGCAGTCTCCTAGCATCCTCCTCACAGCTAACACTGCCCCCCAGCTTAGTGTCATCCACAAACTTGGAGATATTGCCTTCAATTCCCTCATCCAGATCATTAATATATATTGTAAATAGCTGGGGTCCCAGCACTGAGCCTTGCGGTACCCCACTAGTCACTGCCTGCCATTGTGAAAAGGACCCGTTTACTCCTACTCTTTGCTTCCTGTTTGCCAGCCAGTTCTCTATCCACATCAATACTGAACCCCCAATGCCGTGTGCTTTAAGTTTGTAAGCTAATCTCTTATGTGGGACCTTGTCGAAAGCCTTCTGGAAGTCCAGATACACCACATCCACTGGTTCTCCCCTATCCACACTACTAGTTACATCCTCGAAAAATTCTATAAGATTCGTCAGACATGATTTACCTTTTGTAAATCCATGCTGACTTTGTCCAATGATTTCACCACTTTCCAAATGTGCTGCTATCCCATCTTTAATAACTGACTCTAGCAGTTTCCCCACTACCGATGTTAGACTAACTGGTCTGTAATTCCCCGTTTTCTCTCTCCCTCCCTTCTTAAAAAGTGGGGTTGAATACAGTAACTCAATTTGCACAAAAATACAATTTTGTGCAAAAGTGCTGGAGTAACTCAGCGGGTCAGGCAGCATCTCTGGAAACCATGAATAGGTGATGTTTCAGGTCAGGACACTTCTTCAGACTGATATGAAGAAGGGTCTCGAACCAACATGTCATTTATCTTTGTTCTCCAGAGTAGCCGCCTGACCCGCTAAGTTACTCCAGCACTTTTGCACGAAATTGTATTGTGCTGCGTTGAGGTATGAAGGTTAAACAATGACCTCATTGTGGCCGTAAACAAAATAGCTAATGCTTTTGGGAGATGCAGAAAAAAGATTTACTTATGAAGAGGCAGTCCAGAGCAATCCTAAAATCAGATGTTGGCAACTCTGGAGCTACAACAGGAGTCTGAAGAAGGGTCATGACCCGAAATGTCACCAATTCCTTCCATCCAAAGATGCGGCCTGTCCTGCTGAGTTACTCATAGAGCCATAGTCATAGTACAGTGTGGAAACAGGCCCTTCGGCCCAACTTGACCACACTGGCCGACAATGTCCCAGCTGCACCAGTCCACCAGCCTGCGCTTGATCCATATCCTTCCAAACATGTCCAATCCATCTACCTGTCTAACTCCTTCTTAAACGGTGGGATAGTCCCAGCCTCAACTACCTCCTCTGGCTGCTCGTTCCATACACCCACCACCCTTTGATGCTCCAGCATTTTATGTCTTATCATAGGTAACATTTTTCCATGTAAAAAATTGTGAAAATGCAGAACTTTCAACCCGCAAAACAATGTTGATTCTAACACCTCCAGTAGACAGGGCAGATTAATTATGAATGTCAAGGGATCAAAATTAAAGGCAGGTTGATGGAACTGAGACATAAACCACTTAAGACTGATAAAGCAAGCTCAAGGGGCTAAATTCCCAAATGTTGTATTCCCAAAATGCCTGACTCAATCCCTGCTTTTTCAGTAAAATCTTCAGGGGAACCCAGCTAATTTTGCCCTGAATACTGGAACTCAGCAGATCGGGCAGCATCTCTGAGCAACATGGATCGATGACATTTTGGGTCAGGACCCATCTTCAGACTGAGGAGGGAGAGAGAAAGAAATCTGGGAGAGAGGGAGAGAGGGAGAAGGTGAAATCAGAAGTGTCAGTGTTGCAGTTGAACAAAGGGGACTATGAAGGCATGAGAGAGGAGCTGGCCACGGTCGACTGGAAAAATATCCTAGCAGTAATGATGGTCTAACAACAATGGCAGGAATTTCTAGGCATAATTCAGAGGTTGCAGGATCATTTCATTCGAAAGAGGAAAAAAGATTCTAAGGGGAGTAAGAGGCAACCGTGGCTGACAAGAGAAGTTAGGGACAGTATAAAACTAAAAATAAAGGTGTATAACATAGCAAAGAGTAGTGGGAAAGCCAGAGAATTAAGAAACTTTCAAAGGACATCAGAAGGTAACAAAAAGGGCAATATGGGGTGAAAAGATGAAGTACGAAGGTGAGCTCTCCAAGAATAGAACGAAGGATAGTAAAAGCTTCTTTAGATATGTTAAGAGAAAAAGATTAGTAAAGACAAATGTGGGTCCTTTGAAGGCAGAAACAGGTGAAATTAGTATGGGGAACAAGGAAATGGCAGAAGAGTTGAACAGATACTTTGGTTCTGTCTTCACTAAGGAAGACACAAACAATCTCCCAAATGTACTAGGGGACAGAGGATTTAGGGAGACAGAGGAACTGAAAGAAATTTGCATTAGGTGAGAAATAGTATTGGGCAGACTGATGTGACTGAAGGCTGATAAATCCCCAGGGCCTGATGGTCTGCATCCAGGGTACTCAATGAGGTGGCTATAGAAATCGTGGACGCATTGGAGATTATTTTCCAATGTTCTATTGATTCAGGATCAGTTACTGTGGATTGGAGGGTAGCTAATGTTATCCCACTTTTCAAGAAAGGAGCGAGAGAGAATATGGGGAATTATAGACCAGTTAGCCTGACATCGGTGGTGGGGAAGATGCTGGAGTCAATTATTAAAAATGAATAACAGCGCATTAGGATAGCAGTAAAAGGATTGGTCCAAGTCAGCATTGAATTATGACGGGGAAATCCTGCCTGACTAATCTTCAGGAATTTTTTGAGGATGTGACAAGTAAAATGGATGAAGGAGAGCCAGTGGAGGAGAGCCAGAGACAGAAAGCATTTGATAAGGTCCCACACAGGAGATTAATGGGCAAAATTAGAGCACATGGTATTGGGGGTAGGGTGTTGACATGGATAGAGAATTGGTTGGCAGACAGGAAACAAAGAGTAGGGATAAACGGGTCCCTGTCAGAATAGCAGGCAGTGGCGAGTGGAGTGCCGCAAGGCTCGGTGGTGGGCCTCAACTATTTACAATATAGATTAATGATTTAGATGATGGAATTAAAAACAACACTAGTAAATTTGCAGATGACACAAAGCTGGGCGGCAGTGTGAACTGCGAAGAGGATGCTAGGAGGTTGCAGGGTGACTTGGACAGGTTGTTCAAAAAATGTTCCCAATGTTAGGCGAGTCCAGAACCAGGGGCCATAGTCTTAGAATAAAGGGGAGGTCATTTAAGAGTGAGGTGAGAAAAAACGTTTTCACCCAGAGAGTTGTGAATTTATGGAATTCCCTGCTACAGCAGGCAGTGAAGAAAGCTAATGGCATGTTGGCATTCATAAAGAGAGGATTTGAGTCATAGAGTAGAGGACCTTCTGCCATTGTACAGAGCCCTGGTGAGACCACATCTGGAGTATTGTGTGCCGTTTTGGTCTCCTAATTTGAGGAAGGATATCCATGTTATTGAGGGAGTGCAGCGTAGGTTCACGAGGTTAATCACCGGGATGGCGGGACTGTCACATGAGCAAAGATTGGAAAGAATGGACTTGTATTCACTGGAATTTAGAAGGATTAGAACGGATCTTATAGAAACATATAAAATTATAAAAGGACTGGACAAGCTAGATGCAGGAAAAATGTTCCCAATGTTGGGAGGGGTCCAGAACCAGGGACCACAGTGTAAGAAAAAAGGGGAGGCCATTTAAAACTGACATGAGAAAAAGCTTTTGGTCCTAAAGAGTTGTGAATTTGTGGAATTCTCTGCCACAGAGGGCAGTGGAGGCCGAGTCACTGGATGGATTTAAGAGAGAGTTAGATAGAGCTCTAGGGGCTAGTGGAGTCAAGGGATATGGGGAGAGGGCAGGCACGGGTTATTGATAGGGGACGATCAGCCATGATCACATTGAATGGCGGTGCTGGCTCAAAGGGCCGAATGGCCTCCTCCTGCACCTATTTTCTATGTCTAATAAAGGTGCGGCCATTTAAAACTGACATGAGAAAATACTTTTTCACCCAAAGAGTTGTGAATTTGTGGAAATCTCTGCCACAGAAGGCAGTGGAGGCCGATTCATTGGATGCATTTAAAAGAGGGTTAGATAGAGGGGAAGGGTTGTTTGAGGTTATCTAAAATTGACAAATTCAATGTTCATACTGTTGTCTCCATTTTGTGCATGGTGCCATTATGGCAATGGAGGAGGTCTAGGACAGAAAGGTCAGAATAGGAATGGGAAGGGGAATTTAAATGGTTAGTAACCGGGAGATCCAGTTCGCCTTGGCAGACCAAGCGCAGGAGTTCGGCGAAACGGTCGCCGAGTCTACGCTTCCCCTTTACTTTTTCGAAAAAGACTGTCAGTCTACAGGTTTGTAGTCAAGATAGTTTTGTCTGACAAAGATTACGCGCAGTTAGTGATAAACGAGAAATATGAGAAAGGAAAATAAAGCTTTGCAAACACTCTATAATATGCAATAGCAGCTGTAATCAAAATTTAAAAAAAAACATCATATGAAAACAAAGTGAAGAAAGCAAATGGCATGTTGGCCTTCATAACAAGAGGAGTTGAGTATTGGAGCATAGAGGTCCTTCTGCAGTTGTACAGAGCCCTAGTTAGACCACACCTGGAGTATTGTGTACAGTTTTAGTCCCCTAATTTAAGGAAGGACATCCTTGCTATTGAGGGAGTGCAGCGTAGGTTCACAAGGTCACAAGGAATGGTGGGACTGTCATATGCTCAGAGAATGAAGCGGCTGGGCTTGTACACTCTGGAATTTAGAAGGATGAGAGGATATCTTATTGAAACATATAAGATTGTTAAGGGCTTGGATACGCTAGAGGCAGGAATCATGTTCCCGATGTTGGGGGATTCCGGAACCAGGGGCCACAGTTTAAGAATAAGGAGTAAGGCATTTAGAACGGAGGGATGAGGAAACATTTTTTCACACAGAGAGTTGTGAGTTCGTGGGATTCTCTGCCTTAGATTGGTACTGATTTTGGATGATCAGCCATGGTCATATTGAATGGCGGTGCTGGCTCGAAGGGCTGAATGGCCCACTCCTGCACTTATTGTCTATTGTCATACGTTGGAAATCTTATATTAAATCAGCAAACATTGAAAAAGTCTGCAGGCTGGGTAGCATCTGTGGAGAAGGAGAGAGGTCACTGATTTACATTAGAAGTAGGTCAGTTAGAAGAAGCTCAGAGGCACTGGTGTGGAAGGTGACATTATCAAAACAGATGAGACTGAGACAGAATAATTGAGAAATGGAGTCCTTACTGGCAGCAGGGTGAGAGGAGATGTTGTCAATGTAGCTGTAGGATTCTGTGAGGGTTGATGGATGTTGATCATTAACCTATTCCCTTTGAGAGACTATTTAAAACGGAAAGGATGAGTGGGTTATGAACCATATGAAAATGAGAGCCGGGTGGCAATTTGCAGCAATGGTAACAAAAGATTTGAATTCCATTTTGGAGATACTTCTGGGTTTTTTAAAGATGGCCCTATTGTCCTGGTTGCACATCATTTCAATTCTCCATCTCACTCCCACTCCAACATCCGTTTATGTCAAGTGAAATCCAACATAAGCTCCGGGAGTAATATCTCTCCTACCAAGTAGACAGGTTACAGAGCTGAATTCAACAATAATCAACTTTCCAGTTTGGATCAGAATTCTGTTAAAAGGTTATCAACTTAACATAGAAACATAGAAAATAGGTGCAGGAGTAGGCCATTCGGCCCTTCAAGCCTGCACCGCCATTCAATATGATCATGGCTGATCACCCAACTCAGTATCCTGTACCTGCCTTCTCTCCATACCCCCTGATCCCTTTAGCCACAAGGGCCACATCTAACTCCCTCTTAAATATATCCAATGAACTGGCCTCAACTACCTTCTGTGGCAGAGAATTCCAGAGATTCACCACTCTCTGTGTGAAAAATGTTATTCTCATCTCAGTCCTAAAAGATTTCCCCCTTATCCTTAAGCTGTGACCCCTTGTCCTGGACTTCCCCAACGTCGGGAACAATGTTCTTGCATCTAGCCTGTCCAACCCCTTAAGAATTTTGTAAGTTTCTATAAGATCCCCCCTCAATCTTCTAAATTCTAGCGAAACTTATAACACTAACTCAGTTTTTTTATTCTCTTTCCATAGATGCTGCTTGACCTGTTGTGTTCCTACAGGATTCATTTACTCCAGACTGCTAGCAGACTGCAGAGAGTGCTGGGCTCATCATAGGCACAGCCCTCCCCTCCCTTAAACTAATCTACATGTGGCAGCATCAAGAATGTGGTATTGATCATCGTGATCTCCACCATCTGGGCCATGCACCCTTCTCACTGTTACCACCAGGCAGGAGATACAGATGTCTGAAAAACCTACTAGGTTCAGGAACAGCTAGTATCCGACAACTACCAGGGTCTTGATACAACCCGACCCAATCCCAATAACAGAACACCGCGACCAGCCTATTGAAATACTATTGACTTTAATTTTCCTACTTATATTTTTGCACAAATGTCTTGTTTTTGTTCGCACAATCTTTCTTTTGGAATTTTATGTGCAAGTTTTGTATAATTTGTTTTTTATTAGTTTGTCTATGTGCCTGTGATGCTGCTACAAGCATGATTTGTCATTATGTCTATGACTCACCATACTCATGCTTATGACAATACATTTGAATTTGTCTTTCTAGTGTTGTTCCAGTATAACTGAATCTCAAAGCCACCAGAACTACTGGATGTGAGATGACCACTCATATAGTTGACCTTCTGCCATGCTGCCAGATGTATGAGTAAAGGGCCTGTCCCACGAGCATGCGACGCCATGCGGCAAGCGCGACCTAAAGGGCCTGTCCCACCTGCATGCACCTGCATACGGCAAGCGCGACCTAACGTGGTCGCTTGAGCCGAACAGCTTCGCGGGGCCGGTCCCACTCCGATCGCTGGAGCCGTATGGAGTTGTGGGGAGCTGGTCCCGACATCGAGCGGTGCTCCGAAAAACTAACCGTGTTCAAAAATTCCGTGCAGCAACGGCCTGCTGGCCCGCAGCCGCCTCGACGCCGTACGCACCGCCTCGACGCCGTACGTCACGCGCGAACTTCCCGCGGAATTCGCTCGAACTTCATGTCACTCACTCGACCTCTGCGCGGCCCGCGCTTCTGGTTTGGCCGCGCTTGCCGCATGCAGGCGCATGCTGGTGGGACAGGCCCTTTAGGTCGCGCTTGCCGCATGCAGTCGCATGCTCGTGGGACAGGCCCTTAAGATATCATGGCTGCAAATTCCATTGATTAATCTGTAGGAGATCCAGGCAGGATGAGAGGGAAATATTAATAGGCAGCGAGGTAGAAAAGCACATGTTTTATGCCTTAGCATGTTAGAGATGTATGTCATGGCTTAAATTACACATTTTTAATTTCCAAATTTATTTTGCTGAAAGAAATCTTTCCAACTCCCATGGGATTGAACTTCTGCTCCAATTCTCTTTGGCAACCTGTCTAAAGATTCAATATTTGCTCACAGAAATGATAGCTCAAATGTTAATTTGGGCACATTGGATAAACATAGAAACATAGAAAATAGGTGCAGGAGGCCATTCGTCCTTTCGAGCCAGCACCGCCATTCATTGTGATCATGGCTGATCATCCACAATCAATAACCCGTTCCTGCCTTCTCCCCATATCCCTTGATTCCGCTAGCCCCAAGAGCTCTATCAATCTCTCTTTTAAATTAATCCAGTGAATTGGCCTCCACTGCCCTCCACTGAGAAAATTCCACAGATTCACAACTCTCTGGGTGAAAAAGTTTTTGCTCATCTCCGATTTAAATGGCCTCCCCTTTATTCTTTGACAGTGACCCCTGGTTCTGGACTCGCCCAACATTGGGAACATTTTTTCTGCATCTAGCTTGTCCAGTCCCTTTATAATTTTATATGTTTCTATAAGATCCCCTCTCATGCTTCTAAATTCCAGTGAAGTATTCTTCTTGCTCCATTTAACTGAGGTTTTAACAGTATATTCTCAGAAATAGGCAATTATTTTTAGCCTGAGAGTGGCTACCAAGAGATCACGGCTCACTGGGCCCACCAGAAATATTTGATTGCCGCCATTCATTGACTGAGAAATGTTCAATTGATGAATTTGCACTCTGACACTATTGACTCTTTGATTTACATACCTTCAATTTACATATCTATTTCTTGCTGCAATGAACAGAGCTCCACTAGAACACCAAAATACCTTTCATCTAGCCTTTTCCAATTACACATACGATTTTCAGGAATTCTATCTCTTTCAAAAACCAAGGAATCAAGTGCATTCATTCGTGAACAATTTTGAAATATCTATTCATGAGCTTTGAGGGCAACTAATTGCTGAGGATGTTGCAGACCCAACGCAGATTAAAGCTCATTTGACTCTTATACAGATTCACTCTTACCAAAGTCTTATGAGCAACCCAATGAAGTGCCCCTCACCGAAAGTCTAAGACAACACAAGCATACTTACTCCATCCCCCAGCCAAGATTAACTTCTCACTCTCAACCAAGTAAAGTCATTCACTAGCAGTTGTGGGTTGAACTTGGCAGCTTCCTTGTCTAGCCAGCTACTTCAATGATACTGTATTCTCACATCTACCCTAATACAGTGAAATGCTTGTTTTGCATACAGCCCGGTAAAATCATACAGCAGACCTCAACCTAGGCAGTACATGCAGTACATACAAGTCTAACCAGAATGAAGGTAGACTACAACCTATCAGACTCATCATCTTTCCAGAAAACCAACTCAACTGTGTTACCATTGTGGAAAGAAAGAATGTGGAGGCCAATTAGCAAGTGAGTTTATTGTCATGTGTCCCTGTATAGGACAATGACATTCTTGCTTTGCTTAAGCACACAGAAAATAGTAGGCATTTACTACAAAACAGATAAATGTGTCCAAAAGGGAACTGCAGATGCTGGAATATCGAAGGTACACAAAATTGCTGGGGAAACTCAGCGGGTGCAGCAGCATCTATGGAGCGAAGGAAATAGGCGACGTTTCGGGCCGAAACCCTTCTTCAGACTGATGGGGGGTGGGGAAAGAAAGAAGGAAAAGGGGAGGAGGAGGAGGAGCCCAAGGGCGGGTGGATGGGAGGGTGGGAGGAGACAGCTAGAGGGTTAAGGAAGGGGAGGAGACAGCACGGGCTAGCCAAATTGGGAGAATTCAATGTTAATGCCATAAGGACGCAAGGACCCCAGACGGAATATGAGGTGCTGTTCCTCCAATTTCCGCTGTTGCTCACTCTGGCAATGGAGGAGACCCAGGACAGAGAGGTCGGATTGGGAATGGGAGGGGAAGTTGAAGTGCTTAAAGATAAATGTGTCCATATACCATGATATAAATATATACACACATGAATAAATAAACTGATAATGCAAATAACAGAAAGTGGTTGCTAATAATCAGAGTTTTGTCCGAGCCAGGTTTAATAGCCTGATGGCTGAGGGGAAGTAGCTATTCCTGAACCTGGTTGTTGCAGTCTTCAGGCTCCTGTACCTTCTACCTGAAGGTAGCAGGGAGATGAGTGTGTGGCCAGGATGTGGCCAGGATGTGGCACAAAAAACGATCCCCTGATAGCCAAGGCTTTCAATAACTAATGATGTTTTTGGTGGTGCTGACTGACACTTATTAAATAAACCACCTGTCTATCCTATTACCACGTTCTCTGGTTTGTTTTATGTGGGGGAGAGAGGGGGAGAGGAGGAGACTTTTTTCAATTTCTTCCCTTGCCGGAGATGCAATTGTTTTCCGGATCGTATCTCTGGTCGCTCTGCGGCCTAACATCATGGAGCTGGTGGCCTTGCTTGAGACTGACTTTGAGCCCCACCGCGGGGCCATGGACTTACCATTGGAGCCTGCGATCCCTCGCCTGGGATCAACGCTCCAACCACAGCCTGCGGATTTCAACATCAAGGAGCTCGCAGTCTCGGGTTGAGACTGATGTCGCAGATGGTTCGACTAGCCCCGACCCAGGGTCCAATAGCCCGGCGTGGGGGAGCTGACATTCCCCCGATGATCGCCCCGACGCGGAGGGCTGGACCGCTGGCTGTGGGAGCCAAGATCGCACCGACAACAGAAGGTTCGAGTGCCCCGACCACGGGGAAACAAAGAAGGCAGGAAGATTGGGCTTTTTTTGCCTTCCATCACAGTGAGGAATGTGGTGGATCCGCTGTGGTGGATGTTCATGTTAAACATGTATTTGGGTGTCTTGTTGCTCTTTGTTGGTATGGCTGTATGACAGATCAAATTCCTCGTATGTTGAAAAACATACTTGGCTAATAAATTACTGTAAATTAAATTAAAATAAATAAATTACATTATTTTTCTATAGTGTTTGGGTCTGTTGTCTCCATTGTCTCATCCAAAAGATGGTTCCTCAGGTAGTACTACTCTACATCAGTACATCAATGGCAGCTTAGTTGAGATTAAGTGTTGAACTGTCTGGACTCGTGACCTTCCCAACTCAGAACCAACTGTGCTACCAAATGGGCCATGACCGCCCTAGTGAGACCACACCTGGAGTATTGTGTGCAGTTTTGGTCTCCAAATTTGTTGAAGGGCATTCTTGCTATTGAGGGAATGCAGCGAAGGTTTACAAGGTTAATTCCCGGGATGGCGGGACTGTCATATGCTGAGAGAATGGAGTGGCTGGGCTTGTACACTCTGGAATTTAGATGGATGAGAGGGGATCTTATTGAAACATATAAGATTGTTAAGGGTTTGGACACGCTAGAGGCAGGAAATATGTTCCCGATGTTGGGGGAGTCCAGAACCAGGGGCCACAGTTTAATAATAAGGGGTAAGCAATTTAGAATGGAGATGAGAAACTTCTTAACACAGAAAGTTGTGAGTCTGTGGAATTCTCTGCCTCAGAGAGCGGTGGAGGCCGGTTCTCTGGATACTTTCAAGAGAGAACTAGATAGGGCTCTTAAAGATAGCGGAGTCAGGGGATATGGGGAGAAGGCAGGAATGGGGTACTGATTGGGGATGATCAGCCATGATCACATTGAATGGCGGTGCTGGCTCAATGGGCCAAATGGCCTACTCCTGCACCTATTGTCTATTGGCCCTTCAATGTTTCAACATATGTGATCTGCATTTAAAGTCTTTGTGAAACTAGCTCAGAATCTCAATTTTAAAATCATAAATGTAAATCTATTTACACTACCATCATCAAGTACCTCTTCTATCTTCAGTCTGAAGAAGGGTCTCAACCCGAAACGTCACCCATTCCTTCTCTCCAGAGATGCTGCCTGTCCCGCTGAGTTGCTCCAGCTTTTTGTGTGTATCTTCGATTTAAACCAGCATCTGCAGTTTCTTCCTACACTTCTTCTATCTTATTAGGTATTTTAAATGAGGCTCTGTTCACCTGCTTCATTGGGTTCATGAAGCTCAGGGTGTACACCTACTAAATGGACATAACTGCAGCAGGAGGGTGAGGGTGATCTTATAGAGGTGTGTATGACAATGAGGAGAATAGATAGGGAAAATGCACAGAGTATTTTACAAAGAGTATGGGGAATCAAGAACTAGAGGATATAGGTTCAAGCAATACTCAAGCTCTGGACTGCTCCTCAGTTAGAAACATAGAAAACAGGTGCAGGAGGAGGCCATTCGGCCCTTCGTGCCAGCACTGCCATTCATTGTGATCATGGCTGATCGTCCCCAATCAATAACCCGTGTCTTTCTCCCCATATCCCTTGATTCTACTAGCCCTTAGAGCTCTATCTAACTCTCTCTTAAATCCATCCAGTGACTTGGCCTCCACTGCCCTCTGTGGCAGGGAATTCCATAAATTCACAACTCTCTGGGTGAAACTGTTTTTTCTCACCTCAGTCTTAAATGGCCTCCCCTTTATTCTAAGACTGAGGCCCCTGGTTCTGGACTCGCCCAACATTGGGACCATTTTTCCTGCATCTAGATTGTCCAGTCCTTTTATAATTATATATGTTTCTATAAGATCCCCCCTCACCCTTCTAAACTCCAGTGAATACAAGCCCAGTCTTTTCAATCTTTCCTCATATGACAGTCCCGCCATCCCAGGGATTAATCTCGTGAACCTTTGGACATGACACTTGGGATGCACCCCCCCTCCCCATCTAAAACAAAATAGTTAAAAGGCAAGGGAAGAAAAAGCTCAACGCATCAGACCAGATTATCTGGAAAAGCACACAGACAAATAAAAAAATAATGTCACGATAGATTAAGTGTGTAGTCTTGCCATTGTCACTCGCTTTTTGCATTGCTTGTAAGATCCATCTTTACATTGTGTTTCTCATGCAGCAGTACACTGATATTTTCTGGTGTTTGCTCGAACTTTCATTCACATGCTTTGTGTTGATGTATGGAAAGGAAATTGGCCTGTTACATTGAACACGTTCCTATCGGGCACCTCTTGGCTGACATATACTGTATATCTAATACTTTTGTTTTGTTAAAACATAAAGAGTTCAGTTACTGAGTGAAGAAACCACACATCTTGGTCATAGTCATTCAGCACAGAACCTGGCCCTTTGGCCCATCTTGCCAATGCCGACCAAGATGTCCCATCTATACTAGTCCAACCTGCCCAGGTTTGCCTCATATCCCTCTAACGCTTTCCTATTCATGCACTTGTCCAAATGTATTTTAAATGATGTTATAGTACCTGTTTCAACTACCTCCCCTGGTAGTTTGCACCTTGTAGCCATATGCCCACCATCTGGTTCTGTGTGAAAAAGTTGCCCCTCAGGTTTCTACTAGATTTTCCCCTCTCATCTTAAATCTCCTTTAGTTCTTGATTCCCCTACCCTTGTTATTCTGTGCATTTCTCCTATCTATTCTCCTCATTATCATAAACACCTCTATAGGATCACTCTCTTCCTCCTGCACCCTAGGAATAAAGTCCTAGCCTGCCCAACCTTTCCCTACAGCTCAGGCCCTCAAGTCCTGACAACATCCTCGTAATTCTTCTCTGCACACTTTCCAGCTTAACAACATTTCTATAGCAGGGTAAGCAAAATTGAGCACAGCACTCGACACCACACAGTATGCAGTACACCACAATATGGGTGTCCGGGGTTATGAGGGGAAGGCAGAAGAATGGGGTTAGAACGGAGAGATAGGTCAGCCATGATTGAATGGTGGAGTAGACTTGATGGGCTGAATGGCCTAATTCTGCTCCTATTACTTATGACCTTACTCCAAATGCGGCCTCTCTAATGCCTCGCACAACATCTTCCAAGCAAAAAGATTGAAAACATGCAAACAGGAAATAAAAACTGCTTTAATGTCTGTATGTTTGAGCTGGTGGCTCTACTCAGCTGGGCCTCGACTCACTGGAGTTTAGAAGGTTGAGGGGTTGAAGGTTGAGATTCCATCTTAGAAACATAGAAAATAGGTGCAGGAGTAGGCCATTCGGCCCTTCGAGCCTGCACCGCCATTTGATATGATCATGGCTGATCATCCAACTCAATATCCCATCCCTGCCTTCTCTCCATACCCCCTGATCCCTTTAGCCACAAGGGCCACATCTAACTCCCTCTTAAATATAGCCAATGAACTAGCCTCAACTACCTTCTGTGGCAGAGAATTCCACAGATTCACCACTCTCTGTGTAAAATTCACCACTCTCTGTGTAAACACCTATCTTATCTATATCCTGCTGCAGATTTAGTCAACCTTCCTCACAATCCACAACACCAATTTTCATGCGATCCACAGATCCATTAATTATTTGTCCCACATTCGCATCCAAGTTGCTAATATATTGTGCAACATTAAGGGAGACCATTCAGTCCTTACATGCCTCTGCTAGCCCCTTGCAGTTCTATTCTATCATTTTTAGTTGCAGTAATGCCAATTTTTCCATTCCAACTGCATTTCAGATTTCCTTTAGAAAGACGGCACACACAGGAATCGCTACAATAGCCATGGTTACAGGGGTCAGGCAATAGCTTGTTTTCTTTAAGTAAATTAAGTGGTTCAAATCTGATTGCCTATAAACGCATTCTTGCTCGACCTTCTCAGAAGAGAACTCTTTGCACACAATGGAACAAACTCGATTAACACAGACAGTCATGTTAACTCTAATCTGGGAATACTGTGCAGAATGTCAGGATTTATCTTGTTCCTTTGCCCTGTAACTTGATGGCAATGCAAGCTAATAACTTTAGGGTGAGAGCGATGGATGTTCGTGAATAGAAGGGCCAACAGTTTTTATCCTTAAGTAATGAAACTTAAGGATTGGGACAGAAACAGAGCCACAGGGTTAATGTGCTAGAGAAAGATTTTCAAAGAGGGAAAGAGTGAAAAATAATAGGGCAGACTCACCAGAACGCATCTCAACCTTGAAATTTAGTATTTCCAAAATCTCAAATTCATTACTTTGATGAGCTGAAACTGTTTAAATTATTGTTTGTAGATGGAAAAAAAACGGATTGATATTCAATAACAATTATTGTATTGCTGAATGGGGTATTGCATTATTAATTACCAGTCTTAACTTTCTACAATGAGTTAATGGGTAATCAGAGTTGGTCCTTAAAAAAGCCAATGATATTCCACATCTTTTATCCCCTAAACCTGATGATTAGTTTATGTTTCAATAATAATATGAAGCTAATTTTGCATTTTTACAATATAGTCTATTAACAATAAAACATCTATGTATAATCTGTGTTACAGAAAATAAACATGTTTCACTGAAGGGAAGAGAAGGGGAGAGAAGGGGAGAGAATGGGAGAGAAGGGGGGAGAAGGAGTGGAGACACTTTTAAGAAGTATAATAAAGTTTAGCGGGCATTTTACCGTCCGGTTGGTTTTCCTTGGTCCTGAAAACTCCAATGAGCCAATCAAAATGCCCGGTCAGCAAAGGAGATTGCCTATGGCTGTCCTCGACTGCCTGTAACTAAATAGTGACCCCACTCCACTGCACTACGAGTAAAAAAAAAACCATGCCGACCAAATTTTACTCGTGGAAAATTTTCAACATGCTGAAAACTTTTCCGTGACCTAGCTGAGGCCGCGAGTATTCAGGAACTTCCCTCGAGCATGAAGGAAAGTTCCAGTGACCTCTTGGACCTCCTGGGACCACGTGTTGACCCTGCTGTGAGTTTGAGTCGAGGGCAAACTCGTCCAAACTCGCAGATTAGGTCGCCGCAGTGGGACAGCCCCTTACGCAAACATCTACCCTATCTGCCTCAATCACTTCAGCTTATTTGGATACTTTGTTGATTAAAACAAAATGCTGTATTTTACTTGTGTAGGATGGAATTGCAGGTGTCGATTTACACCCATGATAGTCACAAAATGCAGGAGTAACTTGGGAGGACAGGCAGCATCTCAGGAGAGAAGGAATGGGTGATGTTTTGTCTCAACCTGAAACGTCACCCATTCCTTCTCTCCAGTGATACTGCCTGTCCTGCTGAGTTACTCCAGCATTTTGTGTCTATCTTTGCTGTATTTTCCTCAATATTTCAGCTAGGACTTAGCCATGATTTGGTTGGAGGTTGTTTTGACCGAGTAATATGATTGTGGGATTAAGTCCCACTTCAGAGATTTGAGTGTTGTCCAAATAAAAACTTCCAGTACAATGTAAATGAAATGACTATAATTCAAATTAGGTGTTAACCCCCCCCCCCCCCCCTCTCAGCTACCCTGTTAATTCGAGATAAAACATCAGTGGTGCTTTTCTGAAAAATGGGAAGTCAGTTCTTGACCCGTCTGAAAGAAGGGTCTCGACCCGAAATGTCACCTCCTCCTTTTCTCCAGAGATGTTGTCTGACCCGCTGAGTTATTCCAGCTTTTTGTGTCTATCTTCAGTTTTAATCAGCATCTGCAGTTATTCCTACACACACAAGTCAGTTCATATAGGTTTTGCTGTTACCATCCTCAATGGTCAAACAGCCAACGTTTTCTCCATCATAATAAATGAAAGCATTTGTACATATATGATTTGTTTGAAAGACCATTTATCTTTCTCCTGGATTACTAACAATTGATTAATGCAGGACATTAATCTTACTTGCAGGAGACTCCAAAAGCTGATATCATCGTGTAAGCTTAGAATAGAAGCCTTCTAGGAAACTTGGGATCTCTGAACAACACAGGCAGCACTTGGCATGCTTCTTCATCTTATTATTCATTATTATCAACTCAGCAACCTTTGGATGAGCATGTACAACAATTTGAATGAGAATGTACGAGGCATGATTAGTAAGTCTGCGGATGACACTAAAATGTGTGGTACAGACAGTGAAGATAGTTATCAAATTATAGAAACATAGAAAATAGGTGCAGGAGGAGGCCATTCGGCCCTTCGAGCCAGCACCACCATTCATTGTGATCATGGCTGATCGTCCCCTATCAATAACCCGTGCCTGCCTTCTCCCCATATCCCTTGATTCCACTAGCCCCTAGAGCTCTATCTAACTCTCTCTTAAATCCATCCAGTGACTTGGCCTCCACTGCCCTCTGTGGCAGGGAATTCCATAAGTTCACAACTCTCTGGGTGAAAACGTTTTTTCTCACCTCAGTCTTAAATGACCTTCCCTTTATTCTAAGACTGTGGGGCCTGGTTCTGGACTCACCCAACATTGGGAACATTTTTCCTGCATCTAGCTTGTCCAGTCCTTTTATAATTTTATATGTTTCTATAAGATGCCCCCTCATATTTCTATAATGAGGCAGCCACTTTATTAACTATGCCATTGTGTTGCCAGTAGAGCCAGAGACAAATATTGACTGCTACATAGAGAAGAAGGCTAACACAAGAAACTGCAGATGCTGGAATTGTAATTTAAAACACAAAGTGCAGGAGGAATTCAGGCAGCTTCTGTGGAGGAAATGTACAGGCGACGTTTCGGGTCAGGAACCTTCAGTTTGATTTGCATACAACCGGCTGACCTTCATTGCTAGACACAGTTGACAACTGAATACCACAGACTGGCACATTCACACTTAGGCTAAAGTTCTCATTGCAGCCCTCCATCTTATCTCTGGGCAGTGCAGGAGATCTCATCAATACAATTTGGAAGGCATTTTGTTTGGTACCATGGTACAACATTTGTATCTCCATCAAAACAACCAAAACAATGGCCCACATTTCTTATTGCCTTTTGCTAAACAATTTTGCATAAAAAACATAGCAATTACCACAATAACAATGACTGCACCTTGAAAGTACTTCAGTGATTTAAGAAGAGGCACTTGAGCTTTAGAAAACCTGTAGCCATTCCGTTCCTTTTCCACTGGCAGCACTAGTGTGGGTGTGGCTCAGTCTCTGCAAGATGGGGGAGGGAAAGGTCATGACTCTGTCTGAGCTGTGAATCAACTGACTACTGTTGATGTCTACTGTGATGACTACAATGTCTACTGAACTGTGAGTGTGGTGTTCATGTGGTGTTTTGTTTGGTTTTATGGTGGTTTTATGGAGGTTTCACCCTGCTTGAAGTGGTATGAAACTGCATTTGAATTTGGTGGCCTTGCACCCTGCTTGAAGTGGCATGCAACTGCACTTGAATTTGGTAGCCTTGCACCCTGCTTGAATTGGCATGAATCTGCACTTGAATTTGGTAGCCTTGCACCCTGCTTGAATTGGTATGAAACTGCACTTGAGTTTGGTGGCCTTGCACCCTGCTTGAAGTGGTAGGAAACTGCACCTGAATTCGGTGGCCTTGCACCCTGCTTGAAATGGAATTTCAAGGAATAGCCATGAGTCAACTGCCAGCCCACCCGCCGTGAGTGAGCTGCCAGCACATCAGGCTTGGGTCACTGAGCTGCCACCCCAAGAATCAATTTGGCCCACAATGTCCATACTAGCCCTCTGGAAACCACCCTTCAGCCCACAACACCCATACTAGCGCCCCACAAACCCCCCCCCCCACCCCTCCCTCCCACTGGCCACCAAGATTGGTGGAGAGGTGGAATATTGCGTTGGGGGACCAGCCCTCTCGTGTGAACATGCGACCCAACGTGTCCCACTTAGTTTAGTACAGGTGCACAACCTTTTATCCGAAGATCCAAATAACGAAAACCTCCGAATAGCGGACATTTTTTCGGTCCTTGAAGAAAGGTCCTTGAAAACGTTCACCGAGGGCGGCCCGCAGAGGTGACAGCGGAACCTCCGGTCGGTCCTCGAAGAAAGGGGAACTAAATCCCCATTCATAAAAGAAAAGGTGACGGTATATTGCGCGGGAGGGTTAATAATTGACAATCTGCTGCTGCCTGCCCGCTGAGTTAAAAAGTTCCCACGGTAGCACGATACACAGTGTATCGTGAGTCTTGCGTGGGAACTTTTTAACTCAGCGGGCAGGCAGCAGCAGATTGTCGCTCCCTTCAGTTTCACCCCACCTACACCCCTCTGCTTCCCGGCCATGTGTGTGACCCCTTCCCTCCCCTCTCCAGCTCCCCGCCCATTGCACCGGCGCGGGGGCTTTGCACTGTCTTCACGTCGGCGATACCAGCAGGTCAGTGCCAGTCACCGGAGACGTCAGGACCAACGGGACACCGCCCCCCAGGCCCACTGCAAGCACGGAGATCCCAGAGACCCACAGCCAGCAGCAGCCCAGCCCCGCTCCAACTTCAGAGGAAAACTGCAAACTGGCCGGAGACGTCAGGACCACCAGAAGCCGTTCCCCGAGCTGCGCCCCCTCATCGGGACACCGACCCCTAGGCCCACTGCAAGCACGGAGATCCCAGAGACCCACAGCCAACAGCAGCCCAGCCCAGCCCCGCTCCAACTACAGAGGAACCTGGGTTGCGGATGACGGGGCGCAGCTCGGGGCGTCGTAGGGCCCATCGGGGAGCGGGTTCCTGTTGGTCCTGACGTCTCCGGCCACCTGCCATCCTCCGGGAACTGTACCGCCCTTGCAGGAGAGGGGTTGTTTGCAGTTGCAGAGGGAGGGGGCAAGGGCGGTACAGTTCCCAGTCTCAGCTCCAGTCCAGGGGGGTGGCCGGAGACGTCAGGACCAACGGGACACCGACCCCCAGGCCCACTGCAAGCACGGAGATCCCAGAGACCCACAGCCAGCAGCAACTCCAGCCCAGCCCCGCTCCAACTCCAGAGGAACACGTAGGGGCAGAAGCTGATGGTGTGCAAGGTACGTCTTGTTCTTGGGGTGGCGGATGAGGGGGCGCAGCTCGGGCTGTGGGCGAACTGCCACTTGTCGCCGTAGCGGCCCATCGGGGAGCGGATTCCTCTGGAGTTGGAGGGGGAGTGGGGTATTGTGCTGTTTGATCGCCCCCTGCTATCCCAGGGACAGGGAGACACAGCGGCTTTTTAGACTGGTGGGCAATCACTTCCAAAGTTCTGCCCACACAGTCAGTACACTTCTCCTACACTGCATTTCATACAAACATTTATTCTGCAAGTAAAAACTACATTGAAGACTCAAACTCTCGACCGAGTAACTGCCAGGATCGAGGCGCAAACTCGCGACCTAGCTCAGGGATTCAAGAATCCCCAAGCTAGGCCGCCTAAGGGCATGTAGCCCCGCTAGGGTGACGTGAGTGCGAGAGGTGATTCAATGCTGCGGGCACATTTACAAATTCAGGAATTCATTCAACACACTGCATTTCATACAGACATTTATTCTGCAAGAAAAAACGACATTGAAGACTCAAACTCGCGACCGAGTAACTGCCGGGATCGAGGCGCAAACTCGCGACCTTGCGGATATGAGCTGAGCACTCTACCACTGAGCCAGCCATTAAAATCTATGCTAAAAAATTTCCATTCCGAAGGCCGACAAATTCTGAATTGCGAAAAGTGTCTGGTCCCAAGGCTTTCGGATAAAAGGTTGTGCACCTGTATTATAATAGATTTAAGATCGCCTCATCCTTCTAAATTCCAGTAATTATAAGCCCAGTCGATCTGTCCAAGGATGAAGATCAGATCGGTTGTAATTTTGTTGAATCATGCTCAATGAAGCACAAGATTAAATCCGGGCCATTTCTTGCGAGGTTATTAGCCTACATCCGATAAGAACAAAATGGGCACTGAGATAGGTCACTTAAGGGCCGGTCCCACGAGCATGCAACCTGCCAACCAGAAGCGGGAGCCACGCGGAGGTCGAGTGAGTGACACGGCGTTGAGGCGGCTGCGCACGCCCGCCGAGGCGGTGCGTACGGCGTCGAGGCAGCTGCGGGCCGGCAGGCCATTGCCACGCAGAAATTTTAAACACTTTTAAAATCTTTATCGGAGCCCCGCGTGATGTTGGGACCAGCTCCGCACAACTCCATACGGCTCCGGCGATCGAAGTGGGACCGGCCCCGCGACGCCGTACGGCTCAAGCGACCACGTTAGGTCGTGCTTGCCGCATGGAGTCGCATGCTCGTGGGACAGGCCCTTTAGGTCGTGCTTGCCGCATGGAGTCGCATGCTCGTGGGACAGGCCCTTTAGGCCTTGCGCCTGAAGCACATTTTAATCGTAACGTGACTGATCTGCATCTCAATGCCACCTATTAGTTCAACGTGAATAAGATGTTGTATTCTCTTTAACATGATCAGCAGGAGAAGTTGATTTGTGTTTTTCCCTATTCCACTCTAAATAAACACCACAGCATCACATTGACAAAAATTAAACACCAACAATATAATGACAACAAATAGCACTATCAGTAAGTCCGATGGTATCAAGAATGAAAGCACCGCAGTAGTCAATTAAGTGAAGTCAGGTTGACTTGCCACCTTCTCTTCAGCTGTTAAAAATCATTACTGACCCAGTCAATAATTCTGCACTTCCACAAAATGCCAAAGAGTTATAAGTAAGCACAGCTATATGTTAACATTACTTACCTGCAAAAGTTAGCCAAGTAACTGAAGCTTGATGGACTATGCAACACATTAGTTTACAGGCATATTAGGTGACAACAATTCACACCAAGAATCCCATAATTGATAGCTCACAAGACAATTCCCATAATTCATTCCTTCTTTTCCAGATAAATGCATAATGCATCCAGTGCACGCAGTTCATCTTATGTTCTGTGATTGATAACCTTATTAAGTCAATTCTAAAGTAAAGCTTTTCCTAACATGCTGCTCCACTCATGCATTGTGAGAGTATAATAGCCTATTAGGCAACAAACCCATGTGCAAAGCCTAATGATGGAAATATGGCCATTATGCTCAATTTGAAAAGGGAGGTCAGAATTTTTCACATTAAAATCGCTTTTCCTTTTACATTTTCCTCTGCCTCAACACACAAGAAAACCGAAAATCACATTCACGTCCCGACAATTTTTCTGCCATGAAATTCAGTGACAATGATGAATTATTTTCTTTAGCCGTCGACTATGATTGGGGACGATATCGCCAAAGACTGTTACATTGGACAAGCTTTAGTTACTGTCACTGTTAGGTCTTCCAGCTACAGTCCAGCGGACTGAGTACAAGATGTGACCTGTTTGGCACAGCAGTAGTAGAGGTATTGATTTTCAGATGGGATATTAAATGGAGACAGTATAGATGTGAAGGATCATATCACAATCCTACTTCGAAGTGGAGCAAAAGCCAGATTGTATCCCACGACCATCATCGCTAAACCAGACGATTTGGTCATTAATCTCATGACTGTATGACCTTGCAGCATGTAAAGTGCAGATCTTCCTACATTGACTGCATTTTAGAAGGTACTAATTGGCTATAAGGTGCTTTGGGATATCCTAAAGGCATTAAGGGATTATTTAAATGCAAACTCATTCTTCTCATTGTAATGACATTTTTCACTGTTACTAGTTGAGGGTGAAGGAAATCATTCTGGGAAGTTATGCCCCTGTCCCACTGCAGAAACCTGAACGGAAACCTCTGGAGACTTTGCGCCCCACCCAAGGTTTCTGTGCGGTTCCCGGAGGTTTTTGTCAGTCTCCCTACCTGCTTCCACTACCTGCAACCTCCGGCAACCACCCGCAACCTCCGGGAACCGCACGGAAACCTTGGGTGGGGCGCAAAGTCTCCAGAGGTTTCCGTTCAGGTTTTCTAAGTGGGACAGAGGCATTAGAGAGACTATATGGTACTGTACTTGCTTAGAATCCCCCTTTGGATATCGGAAGTCAGGTGTTCGTTCACTCATTAATTTTTACATCACATAAACCATGTACTGGGGAATGCTACTGACTAAACAAAAATAGGATCCCAAATGTTTGAAAGAATATCGTTGTTTGCAAAGATGCTAATAATATTAGATCTGCTGTGCACTATAAACTGAACATTCAAATTCAGAATTTCCAGCTTCAGTTGTTCACCAGTCTTGATGTGATTATGCTGGAGAGATTACAGCAAAGATTCGCCTGTACGTCACTGGGTCTGGAAGGCTTGAATTACAGAGAGAGACTGGGTCGGCTGGGACTGTTTTCCCTGGAGTGAAGGGCGCTGAGGGGTGACCATATAAACAGACGTACGAGGGGCGTTCATGAAGTGGATGGTCACACCCTTTTTCCCCAGGTTAGTGGAGACTAAAATTTAGGGCATAGATTTAAAGTGAAAGGGGAAAGAATTGATGGGGACCTGAGGAGCAATGTTTTCACACGGGTGATGTGTATATGGAACAAGCTGCCTCAAGAAATTATAAAGGTGGGTACAATAACAATAAGGGTGGCAGGGGTTATGGGTTGAAGACAGGTTGAGAGGGAAAGATAGATCAGCCATGATGTCCTAATTCTGCTCCTAGAAATTATAGACCACAGGTGCAGGAGTAGGCCATTCGGCCCTTCGGCCCTTCGAGCCAGCACCGCCATTCAATGTGATCATGGCTGATCATCCCAAATCAGTACCCCATTCCTGCCTTCTCCCCATATCCCCTAACTCCGCTATCTTTAAGAGCCCTATCTAGCTCTCTCTTGAAAACATCCAGAGAACCGGCCTCCACCGCCCTCTGAGGCAGGGAATTCCACAGACTCACAATGAACATGTTTAAGAATACTTATTTTTGTAATTTGTGATATTTTAAAATGTTTTATACTTTTTATTTTATGACATTTGGACAGGTTCGTGGATAGAAAAGATTTAGAAGGATATAGGGCAAATGGAGGCAAATGGCATTAGTTCAGGAAAGCACTTGGTCAACATGGTCCAGTTGGGTCAAAAGGACTGCTTCTGTGCAATGTAACCCAATGACTAGTTGCCCTACTAAATGCATTAATATGCAATTTCCTTGTCCATATGGTTAGCATAAATCAAAAGGAAGAATCTGATGTAAACGAGCAGAAATCCTTTTCTAAGGAATTCATTGAACATATGCCTTTATTCTTCAGGTTTCTGTTCACCTTTCAGAACTAAATTCTGCTCAAACTATCAATATTGCACAGGATGACCAAAAAATTCATCATAGAAGCTTTTAATTTTTAATGTTGCACTTCTTAAGTCATAAAAAAATGTTAGCAGCCTGTGTACTTATGTAGCCAAATGGCTTTCTTGCTCCCAGCCTCCAAGTCTGGTCACATTGAGAAACGATGTCAATTTTTCTTTCCCATATTCAAGCCGCATGACATTGTATTTCCTTGCCTTTAACCCCAGTGGCCATAGTCTTGGCCATTAACATATATTTACATATACCCAAACTGTGTTAGATGCACCCTTGGGATGCACTGTCTTGAGGTGGTCAGGTACAGAGGAGCAATTGTACAGAGGAGGATTCCATTTTTATTGATTTAATTTTCATTATCTTACAGGATACATGTATTTTTTATGAGCAGCCTGATCAGCTGGCCGGAATACGGTCAGGACTGGGAACTGGGTGGCAGAATTTCAGAAGCTGGAAGTACGTTCTTCAAAGTGGGGCTGACTAAGGATTTAAGGGATGTATCATCTAACCCAGGGAAGCATATCTTTCTCTTGGCTCCTTAAGCCTAAAGGGCAGACAGCATAGCCTTCCCTATCAAACTGATGACTGTATGGCCTGGATCCTTCTCCAGTTCTCCACGTCATGCCTTTAGACTCTGATTTACATGCCTACCCAGGCCAGTGAGTGCAGGACCTGGATGTTATTGATACTGGAGCTACCGCTTCTCGGCACAGTGGCCGAGTTGTGTAGGAAGGAAATGCAGATGCTGGTTTAAACCGAAGATAGACACAAAATGCTGGAGTAATTCATCAGGACATGCAGCATCTCTGGGGAGAAGGAAAGGGTGACGTTTCTGATTGAGACCCTTCTTCAGACTAGTCAGGGGAAAGGGAAAAGAGAGATATAAATGATGATGTAGAGAGATAAAGAACAATGAATGAAAGATATGCAAAAATGTAACAATGATAAAGGAAACGGGCCATTGTTAGCTGTGTCAGAGTTGCGGCCTTACAGCTCCAGGTACCTGGGTTCGATCCTGACTACGAGTGCTGTGTGTACAGAGTTTGTACATTCTCCCTGTCTCCTCAGCATGGGTTTTCTCCAGGCGCTCCAGTTTCTCCCACATTCCAAAGACATGCAGTTTTGTAGGTTAATTGGCATCTGTAAATTGTCCCCAGTGCATGATGCAGAACTAGTGTATGGGGTGCTTGTTGGTGGGTGCAGACTCGGTGGGCCAAAGGGCCTGTTTCCACGCTGCATCTCTAAACTAAAGATAAGAAGGATAATTCTCACCCGTGTCTTGATCTGGAATTTAACCCTTCATCAACATGTCCAGCTAATTAGGAGACAACGAAGTGCTAGAGTATTTAAGAAAGAACTGCAGATGCTGGAAAATCGAAGGTAGACAAAAGTGCTGGAGACACTCAGCGGGTGCGGCAGCATCTATGGAGCGAAGGAAATAGGCAACGTTTCGGGCTGAAACCCTTCTTCAGACTGATGGAGGGTGGGGCGGGGAGAAGAAAGTAAAAAGGAAGAGGAGGAGCCCGAGGGCTGAGGGAGAGCTGAGAAGGGGAGGAGACAGCAAGGGCTACCGGAAATTGGAGAATTCAATGTTTATGCCGTTAGGGTGCAGACTGCCCAAGCGGAATATGAGGTGCTGCTCCTCCAATTTCCGGTGGTGCTCACTCTGGCCATGGAGGAGACCCAGGACAGAAAGGTCGGATTCGGAATGGTAGGGGGAGTTGAAGTGCTGAGCCATCGGGAGGTCAGGTTGGTTAAAGCGGACCGAGCGGAGGTGTTTGGCGAAACGATCGCCAAGCCTACGCTTGGTCTCACCGATGTAAGAGTAGCTCAGTGGGTCAGGCAGCAACTCAGGAGAACATTGACATGTCCAATCAATTAACTGGTCTTTGCCATGTTCCCATGAGTGAACCTTACCCAGCGGTGGCCCACTTTCCTCCCCATCACAAATCCTCCCAACTTGATCAGCATTTGCCAAAATGGTGAAAACAAGTCGTGATCGAAAACAATACTTTTTGAAGAAAAATACAAAGAAAGAAAATCTACATTAGAAAAGCAGCACGTGCTAGAAATCTGAAACTGATGAAAATGCTGTCAAGACTCAGCAGGTCAAGTAGCATCTGTTGAAAAAGAAACAGAGGTGATGAAACATTAACTGTTTCTGTTAGTTACAATTGGAACATCAACTCTGTTTCTCTTTCCAAAATTGCTGGTGCAGTTCCAGCATTTTCTGTTTCTGTTTGAAATTTCGAAGGAAACCTTTGAACAAATGCCACATTTCTTTCTGGTTGTTTTTTTGTGAAGTCTAAACAGTGCCTGCACTTCAGATGTGCTTTATTGGCTGCAAAACACTGCATTATCTGTCGTACGATCATACAGGGTACGATATTTCCTTTCATTTCAACGTCCAAGTTATTGTTGAATCTGAGAAAAAGCCAAAGTCAAACTGAAGATCCTTGGGGAGCATTATTGAAATGAATTGAATTGAATTGAATACTTTATTGGCACATGTGACAAGTCACAGTGAAATTCCTTGCCTGCTAACCCAAGGTATGCAAATAGTCGCCCGTATAGGGCGCTTACAAGGTCACAGATTCCCATTATTTGTCAAATCTGCCAGCCAGCAAGCTAATGTCATCTTACTGTCATTCTCCTACCCCTTAAATAGGTACTCATTCATGCCACAAGTTTGTTGCACTTTTGGACTTTTATTGATGCCTAATTTGCAGGACTTCCTGAAAGTATCCCCCCCCCCCCTC
Organism: Amblyraja radiata; assembly: GCF_010909765.2. Classification (NCBI taxonomy): domain Eukaryota; kingdom Metazoa; phylum Chordata; class Chondrichthyes; order Rajiformes; family Rajidae; genus Amblyraja; species Amblyraja radiata. The sequence continues at coordinate 149,109,331 of NC_045957.1, forward strand.
TGTAGCCAATCTCTATACTCCCAGAGATTCACCACTCTCTGTGTGAAAAATGTTTTTCTCATCTCGGTCCTAAAAGAATTGCCCTTTATCCTTAAACTGTGACCCTTTGTTCTGGACTTCCCCAACATCGGGAACAATCTTCCTGCATCTAGCCTGTCCAACCCCTTAAGAATTTTGTAAGTTTCTATAAGATCCCCCCTCAATCTTCTAAATTCTAGCGAGTACAAGCCGAGTCTATCCAGTCTTTCTTCATATGGAAGTCCTGACATCCCAGGAATCAGTCTGGTGAACCTTCTCTGTACTGCATGCTGTTGAGTCAAACAAAAGACTGTACGTGTATACAATTGAGTCATCCACAAAGTACAGATGCAAAGGATAAAGGGTATAACATTTAGTGCAAGAAAAAATCTGATTAATGGTAGAGGTTTAGAGGTGTCCAATGAAGTTGATGGGTGGTCAGGACCGCACTGTAGCTGATAAGAGCCCTTTGCACATTTTTTTTTCATATTAGTTTTGTTTATTGTCACATCTACTGGGGTACAGTGAAAAGCTTTTGTTGTGTGCTGACCAGTCAAGAGAAGGACAATACATGATTACAATCGAGCAACTCCCAGTGTACAGATACATGATAAAGGGAGTCATGTGAATAACTGGCCAATTACAAAATGTTAAATGGTCAGCTCGACATAGATTACAAAACCTACACCAAACCCAAACCAATTAGGAGCAGATAAGGGCATTATATCCAATTTGTGATTCCAGCTATCAAGACAGATGTGTACAGCAATTTGTTCTTCCCCCGCACAATTAAAGCATGGAATAGTCTTCACCCTACCATAGTTACCCAATCAGATACAACTAAATTTAAGGTAGCTCTTTCTTCCCAAAAACCCTTTCTGGCTTAAGTCCACCCTCCACCACCTCCAGTTTAAATTCCATTTGGAATATTTTGGAGGACCAAGAAATCAACCAACCAACCAACCAAGAACTTTTAGTGCAAGATAAAACCAGTAAAAGGTTCGATCAAAGATAGTCCAAGGGTCTCCAATGAGGTAGATAGTAGCTCAGGATGTCTTTCTAGTTGTGGTAGGATGTATTGGTTACCAGGGCAAAAATTAGCTTTTTATGCGTTTATAGGCATTGGGGGCAGAGCTTGCATCTTCTGGAACACTGAGATTCAATTGTGTGATGACATGCGTTGGTGCAGATATGGTTAAAAAAAACAAGCCATTATTGGTGGTGTCTGCCTGAGTTGAACACGAAAAGCTGAAATCACCCACAAATAACCACCTGAAGACTGTCTGCCATTGGGGTAAAATTGTAAGATTCAGATAAACTTCAGAAATAATACCACCATATTTTTATAACCATATAACAATTACAGCACGGAAACAGGCCATCTCGGCCCTTCTAGTCCGTGCCGAACACTTACTCTCACCTAGTCCCATCTACCTGCACTCAGACCATAACCCTCCATTCGTTTCCCGTCCATATACCTATTCAATTTATTTTTAAATGATAAAAACGAACCTGCCTCCACCACTTCCACTGGAAGCTCATTCCACACAGCTACCACTCTCTGAGTAAAGGAGTTCCCCCTCATGTTACCCCTAAACTTTTGTCCCTTAATTCTCAAATCATGTCCTCTTGTTTGAATCTTCCCTACTCTCAATGGGAAAAAGCTTATCCACGTCAACTCTGTCTATCCCTCTCATCATTTTAAAGACCTCTATCAAGTATCCCCTTAACCTTCTGTGCTCCAAAGAATAAAGAATATGTATATTGCAATTTATTGTCTTCTTAACTACCTGTTTTGCTTCAGTCGACAGGAGTATCAAAATAATAAATGCACAGTAACCTACATGCTTCGCTCCCCATTATTTTTTCCACTATCCCAAGAATAAGCAACTTGCATCATAATTATTAATCCTGCCATAACAATCACTTAGAAAACTACAATAGCCAGCCTCGTCTCTGGCAACCCCCAGTATTAACAGATCTCATCTCAAAGGCGTGAGTTGTGAAAAAAAATAGTCTGGAGAAATTCTCTTCATTATTGAATGGAAGCAGCTGCAAAGGAACTTAAGAGATTCTTAAGACAGTGACACATGTCGGAAAAAAAAATGATATGTGCCATAAAAGTAGGGCAATGAGACATGGGACTGGAACTGACAGAAGGTAAAACACAAAGTCTCGGATTCATGCTCTTGGAATGAATTCCCCGCAGCAGTGGGAAACTTTCTCGGTTTCATTTGCTACAGTTGGACAGCATTCATCTTCCCAGATGAATGAATTGAGAATACTCCTTCTTTGGCTAATCCACAACAAAACAACACTGATGAACTTGGCAGAAAATCTTTCCAACATCAAACGGCGTCACACAGTGATTGATGCAACAGGCTGCTTTCTTCAAAAGCCTTGCACGTTCTAATATCATTCTTAATGTGGTCGGCAGCATGAATCACAGAGAAATGTCTTCATACATATTGCATGGCAGAATCGCAACAGCCCTGCCCAAGTAATGGACATCTTCATTTTGTCGGCAATGCTTTGGACATTTTCTTCTCTCCATAACTTAGGCCCAGGGCCAATTCTAATTTCGAATGGAAATTAAACATGCATCATGAGTTGAAGGTCAAACGAGAAGATTTCCTGTTATGTTGTCTCATCCAATTAAATAATTGGAAATGCTGTGAATTGATATTTTCCACAGTAGGCTTCCATTGATTGATTGGTCAAACAACATCTTAAAAATGCAGAAGATAAGACACAAAACTCTGGAGCAGGCAGCATCTCTGGAGAGAAGGAATGGATGACGTTTCGGGTCGAGAACTTTCTTCAGACACACAGACTCGACAGTCACTAGTACCTTGCAGTAGACATTAATTACCACACCACTTAACCCATTAACTACAACATGCCTTGTAAATATTTTCAAATGCAATTTCAGAACAAAACCTGCTGATACTAAAGTAAGTCATAGATTGAAATGTATGTTCTAATTGGTGGCTCGGTCAACACACCACTAGAATCTCTCTCAAATTTGCAAAACATTTTTATTCTTTCAAATTTGTTCATAAAAAAAGAGACACCAAAGAAAATATTTTAAGCTCACAATACCTAACTTCAACGTTTATTGGTTTTATACATGGCAATGTTACTACATCTGTTTGTACATAGCACCAACATAGAACATTACAGCACACATCCGGCCCTTTGGCCCACAATGTTTGTGCCGAACATGATGCCAAGTTAAACTGATCTCATCTGCCTGCACATGATCCATATCCTTCTATTCCTTGTGCTCTCCATGCCCTTATCTAAAAGCCTCCTAAATGCCTCTATCAAATGTGCCTCCATCATCACCCCTGGCAATGCTTTCCAGGCCCCCATCATCTCTCTTTACAAACTTCCCCTGCACATAGAAACATAGAAAATAGGTGCAGGAGTAGGCCATTCGGCCCTTCGAGCCTGCACCGCCATTCAATATGATCATGGCTGATCATCCAACTCAGTATCCTGTACCTGCCTTGGCCTGGACTTCCCCAACATCAGGAACAATCTTCCTGCATCTAGCCTGTCCAAACCCTTAAGAATTTTGTAAGTTTCTATGCAACAGGCTGCTTTCTTCAAAAGCCTTGCACGTTCTAATATCATTCTTAATGTGGTCGGCAACACACCCCGTCAATCTCCTAAATTCTAGCGAGTACAAACCGAGTACATCTCCATTAAATGTTCCCCTTCTTGCCTTACAGCTACGCCCTTCAGTGTTGGACATTCTCACTGTCTACCCTATCTATGCTGCTCATAATTTTATACACCTCTATCAAGTCTCCCCTCAACCCCAGACATTACGGAGAAAACAATCCAAGTTTCCCTGAAGCTAAAACCCTCAAACCCAGGCTGCATTCTGGTTAAATCACGTGCAGCATTCAATCACCTGCCCTGACTTAGGGCACTCACCACTTCAACTCATTTGGCCCTTTGGGATAATAAATCCTTCAGCTGCTTGACCGGCCTCCTTACCAGGCTCAGACCCTCAATGTCCAGTAGTAGAAAAATGGTAGGTCGTGGTCCTTCCCCACAGAATCTTGCATTAGTTGCAATGAGCTTCAGTGAATTCCTCAGGAAATCAAAGGAAGTCGGGATCAAGATAATCCCTCTTGGAGTATAGGAAGTGTTGGAGTAGACTTTAGAAGGCAATCAGGAAGACAAAAAGGACATGAAATCTTGCTGGCAGACAAGATAAAGGAAGACCCTGAAATATTTTACAGGTGCATCCAGGTGTGGAGAGAGAAATAATAAGTCCCCTTAAAGATGCGCATGGCCGACTGTGTGTAGAATTACAGGAGTTGGGGAAGATACTAAATGAATATTTATCATCCATTTCCTCTGAGGTTCACCAAAGCTAAGAAATTGAGGCATAGGAGTTCTAATGTTTTAGATCATATTCAAAATACCAAAGAGGTGGCATTTGGTCGTTTTAAAGCACATTAAGGTGGATAAATCCCTCATAGTTTGACCAAGTACATCCTTGGACCTTGTAGAGAGGAAATTGTGGAGGCCCTTGCAGAGATATCGGCATGATCTTTAGCTTAAAATGAAGATCGAGAAGAATGGAAGGTGGGAAATGTTGTATTGTTCTGTAATGAGGGCAGCTAGAACAAGCCAGACTTCAGTGGTGGTGTCAGAGGAAGAAAGATTCCAAGGGGAGTAAGAGGCGACCATGGCTGATAAGGGAAGTCAAGGACAATATAAAAATGAAAGAGAAGACGTATAACATAGCAAAGATGAGCGGGAAGCTAGAGGATTGGGAAACTTTTAAAAGACAACAGAAGGTAACTAAAAAGGCAATACGGGGAAGATGAAGATGAAGAATATAAAGGAGGATAGTAAAAGCTTTGTTAGGTATGTGAAGAGGAAAAGGTTAGTTAAGACAAATGTGGGTCCCTTGAAGACAGAAACAGGTGAATTTATTATGGGGAGATGAGTTGAACAGAGAAAGAACAGAGGAACTGACGGAGATTCACATTATTCAGGAATTGGTGTTGGGTAGACTGACGGGATTGAAGGTTGATAAATCCCCAGGGCCTTATGGTCTGCATCCCAGGGTACTTAAGGAGGTAGTTCTGCAAATCATGGACGCATTGGTGATCATTTACCAATGTTCTATAGATTCTGGATCAGTTCCTGTGGATTGCACTTTTTAAGAAAGGAGGGAGTGAGAAAACATCCTATAAGATCCCCTCTCATCCTAAATTCCAGTGAATACAAGCCGTCATTCCATTCTTTTACATATGACATCAAAAGATCAAAAATCAAAGTTGCACTCAACGTGTATCGGTTTTGCACCATCGTAAACTCGCAACATTGTAAGTCAAAGCATCATCTTAAGTCGAGGAGCATCTGTATTGTACGTTCATGATGTGCGGGGATCATTGGTCAGTGTGGGCCCAAGGGCATGTTTCCGCGCTGTATCTCTAAACTAAACTAAACTAAACTGTAGACACAAAATGCTGGAGTAACTCAGCGGGACAGGCAGCATCTCTGGAAAGAAGGAATGGGTCACGTTTTGGGTCAAGACCCGTCTGAAGAAGGGTCTCAACCCGAAACGTTATCCATTCCGTCTCTTCAGAGATGCTGCCTGTCACGCTGCGTTACTCTAGCATTTTATGTCTATTTTCAGTGTAAACCAATATCTTCAGTTCCATCCTAAACAATAGACCCAGCCAGTGATGGAGAGTTTGGGGAACTTCTGATCCAAATCTTTCTTTCTTTGTGTACTGATTGTATATCATGCCATAAAAAGTTGAAATTCTCAATAAGGCAAACTGGCTAAAGACTCTGGATCACCCTTATTGCTCCGCTATTCATTCAACTGCATGTGGTCAGAAGTAATTGGTGGGATCAGGCATAATGGTTTTGTTTCATGATGGTACCACACCTTGAAGGTGTGACTCAGTGTTGAAAGGAACTGCAGATGCTGGTTTATGCTGAAGACTGACACAAAATACATTTTCAGTATTGTGCATTCATGAGTGTCTGTTGCACCACATCTTTCATAATTATCACATATGATGGGGTCACACCTGAGACCTAAGGAGGAGTCGGCATGGGGCGGGGGGGTGAGGGAGAACAAAGGTGGAGCTGACGTGCTTTGGTAAGTACCTGTCCCACTTTCACGACCTAATTCACGACCTCTGCCGAGTTTGCCCTTGACTCATACTCGCAGTATGGTCGTCACAAGGTCGTAGGAGGTCGTAAGGTAGGTCGTAGCAGGGCGGGATGCAGGTACTCGTGGCATCAAGTAGGTCGGGGCGTTTTTCTAGCCTGATGAAAAATGTCCACGTGTAAAAAAGGTCTTGAATTAGATCGTGAAAGTGGGACAGGCCCTTAACTTTGTCAGCACCGTAGATGATCGCTATTCGCATACCTTGGGTATACAAGCAAAGAATTTCATTGTACCTTGTCACATGTGACAATAAAGTATTCCATTCCATTCCATTCCAATATAGACACCAAATGCTGGAGTAACTCAGCGGGGCAGGCAGCAACTCTTGAGAAAAAGGATGGATGATGTTTTGGGTCAAGACCCTTCTGCAGACCGAATTTCAGACTGTCTAACGAACCCAAAACATCACCCATCCTTTTTCTCCAGAGGTGCTGCCAGCCCCGTTGAGTTTATGCCCCTGTCCCACTTAGGAAACCTGAATGGAAACCTCTGGAGACTTTGTGCCCCACCCAAGGTTTCCGTGCGGTTCCCGGAGGTTTTTGTCAGTCTCCCTGCCTGCTTCCACTACCTGCAACCTCCGGCAACCACCCGCAACCTCCGGGAACCGCACGGAAACCTTGGGTGGGGCGCAAAGTCTCCAGAGGTTTCTGTTCAGGTTTCCTAAGTGGGACAGGGGCATTACTCCAGCATTTACCTACATACCTGTATGTCTTTGGAGTGCAGGAGGAAACGAAGATCTCGGGGAAAACTTACGCAGGTCACGGGGAGAATGTACAAACTCCGTACAGACAGCATCCGTAGTCGGAGCTGTAAGGTAGCAACTCGCCATCATGCTGCCCTCTGCTACCTTGGGTCTATTGTTTGCCGTTGCTTTATTTACCAATTATTCTATTATTGTTGTATTATGTGACCATTGGGACAGAACAGGATCAAATGCACATTGATGGATCATGGTCATTTCAATACAACTCAATATTTCTATAAGGTTTCTCTTTCAAGTCCCCAGGCAGACTGTGACCTGGCAATTACTTCTTAATGGATTAACTTCTCTCCGTTCTCAATGGGATTATTGCACATAACTCCAAACATTTGTTCCCTATTGATACACCCCCACAACACTATACAGATTGGATATAGATACAGTATTCTGTGAAGTAGCCAAGCAATTGAATTAAAAATTAGCAGGAAAATGAGGGAAGGGTGAAATCCAACTAGAAAATTGTGTTGACAGCTAAATATTAATGACTGCCTGTGAAATAAAGTAGGGTATGAGTTCGCATTTTGTTATTAATTAATCTACTGCCAGATTGAAACAATAATGGAGACACAGACTGCAAATGCAGCAATTTTGACAAAACACAAAGCAATGGAGTAACTTAGTGAGTCAGGTAGTGTCGAGGGAGGGAATAAGACAAGTAATGTATTGGTTCGGGACCCTTTGCACAGAAATAATAAATAATTTGGTTTTGGCTTCCTATGTAAATTGAGGAAAGGGAAAAATAAAAATAGACAATTAAAAATCAGGAAAAACTGTTACAATACTTCTTAGAAACAGGGCAATTAAAGCAATGCAACAGAATAGTGAGCTGCTTATTTCTAAAGCCTGTGTGTAATGATCTGCAGCTCGCTACTGAAGGATGGAAAACGATGATCAAACAAAGAAGTGACTTTTCGCCTCCATTTCCCATTAGGATTCCCAAGAGAAGGCTCACATCTCAACACTAATTGGAAAGTGAGGTCATCCTTTGTTCTGTGCTGTATTTTTGTGCACCCAGCTAGCTGCCCAGGTCACTTTCCTATCTGTTGTCGAGGTGATGTGACAATGGACATTATTTATTTTTCCTGGGATGCTAACGCCTACATTTATTGTCCATCCCGAACTGCTCATTGACTGAGGTTGGCTTGGGCAAGTTGGGCCAAAGGGTCTGCATGACATGATGACTCGGTTTTGTACTGCAGGATCAGGACATCGGCATTTATTGTGAGCAATTTTGGGCACCATATCTGAGGAAGGATGTGCTGGCTCTGGAGAGGGTCCAGAGGAGGTTTACAAGAATGATCCCAGGAATGAGTGGGTTAACATATGATGAGCGTTTGACAGCACTTGGCCTGAACTCTCTGGAGTTTAGAAGGATGTGGGGGGGGGGGAAACCTCATTGAAGCGTACCGAATAGTGAAAGGCCTAGATAGAGTGGATGTGGAGAGGATGTTTCCACTAGTGGGAGAGTCTAGGACGAGAGGTCACAACCTCAGAATTAAAGGACTTCCTTTAGGAAGGAGTTGAGGAGGAATTTCTTTAGTCAGACGGTGGTGAATCTGTGGAATTCTTTGGAGGCCAAGTCAATGGATATTTTTATGGCAGAGATAGATAGATCCACGATTAATAAGGGTGTAAGGGGTTATGGAGAGAAGGCAGCAGAATGGGATTAGGAGGGAGATATAGATCAGCCATGATTCAATGGCAGAGTAACTTGATGTGCTGAATGGCCTAATTCTGCTCCTATCACTCGTGACATGACCTTATTTAACAGCGATGATGCAGATCCACATAACAGCTCTATTTTCAACACTAAATAATTTTGATGTCAGGATACAAAGCTACTGTCACAGTGCACACAAAATTAATACAAATTAAGTAGAAGAGCTCAAAAGATGGGATACAAAATCAAAAGAAAGTTTGTTCAAAAGAAAGAAGGAATGTCTTCACGGTGCCTTTAACAACATCAGGGACACCAAAAGGTTCAGCAGCTGCTCCTTGCCTTCTGGCTGCATTTTTCACCCACCATCCTCATCTTTGGACACCCTGTGCGTAGGGTAGAGGGTAGGGCTGAAGATGTCCTGGTTGGGTTGCTCCTGGGCCTGGCCAAGCTGGCCATCCGCGCATCGCGGCGCCAGACAGTGGAGGGCTCTACCCGAGCCAGGTGCCTGCACCTTTTCCGGGGCTATGTCCGTGCCCGGGTGGGGTTAGAAAGGGAATACACCCTGCCCACGGGCACCCTGAGGGAGTTCCGCGACCGCTGGGCTCCGCAGGGTGTTGAATGTATCCTCAATAAGGATTGTATCATAGTTGCATAGTAGTTTATTATGGATATATGTTTGTATTGGATTATGGTGCTGGGCTCTGGCTTGTTTTATTGTAGTGTAAATATTATTTTTTAATAATTGAATACATTTTTTGATTAAAAAAAAAAATGTTCAGCAGCCAATGAAACAGTTCTGTGTAAAATACCAGGCACACAATAAGTAAATAAACTCCCACCAGCAACATCATGCTAAGGAACTGCACATCTGTTTTTCGCAATAAATTTGGTTGAGAGGCAAATATCTTCCAGTATCCCAACAAGAGCCTAACAATAATCTCCTCTGATCTTCTTTAACAGCACCATGGATCCTGAGTGTGCAGTTCGATTCTTGCTTTGATGTGACTTTGAAAAGCATCATCTGCTCTCTTGATTAGACATAAAACATTTCATTCGGGACCAATTTGGTAAAGACAGGGAAATTCTCCCAGTTTCTTCGTCAATATTTATAACTCAATAAACTTCACTGAAAGTGGATGTTTTTCTCATCGGTCACATCAAATGTATACCAACTGCTTCATGCAATAATCCATATTACATCATTGACTCTTTGCCTTAAACTCTCCAAGCTGTTGCGGAGTTTGCGGCATCTTTGATACAAATTCCTCGTATGTTGCAAAACATACTTGGCTAATAAAGTATTACAGGTGCACAACCTTTTATCCGAAAGCCTTGGGACCAGACATTACTCGGATATCGGAATTTTTCGGATTTCCGAATGGAAGATTTTTAGCGTAGATTAGGTATGTAGCGCGGGCGGCTTGAAAAGTCTGGAGCGGCTGCCTCCTCCCCGGAGACCGGGGAATCATTGTAAATCATTGCATAAATGTTAGTCAGTTAGTTTGGAGGGGGGGGGGGGGTGAAGGGGGAAACTTTAATTCTTAGTCCCCTACCATGTCGGAGAGGCAGGGAGCGGGCAATGCCTTACCGGGTTGCCGTGCGGTAAGCTCCGGAGCGCTGTGGCCGCCGACTCCCAACATCGCGGAGCTGGGGCTGCGGGCGTCCGGCCGCGGGCCGCGCTGGATTTGGAGCGCCGCCCAGCCAGGGGTAGAGTTGCCGGGGTCGGAGCTACAACCGACGCCACCCGCGGCCGGTCGCCCGCAGCCCCCAGCTCCGCGATGTTGGGAGTCGGCGGCCACAGCGCTCCGGAGCTTACTGCACGGTTATTCCCCCCTTCACATAAAAGCCCTCCAAACTAACTGACTAACATTTCAGCAATGATTTACAGATGTTTAAGTGTCTCCCCGGTCTCCGGGGAGGAGGCAGCCGCTACAGTAGTACAGACCTGGGTTGACCGTGGGTCGTTTCGGGTCAAGTTTGGCGCCAAACACGAGCTTTGGTGTGCAGACGACATCCTGGAAAAAATGTCCGGTTTTCGGAGCTTTTCGGTTTCCGGAACTCCGGATAAAAGGTTGTGCACCTGTATTGTGATTGATTTATTAGTGATGTGAGGTGTGTTTTATTGCTCTTCCTTACTATCTATGTTCATGGACTGCTGCAGTCTGTGAGATAACAGTTTTACCAGGTTGCTGTTATGTCGGGTCTCCCAACATTATAACCCAACAATAGACGTTACAGACATTACAAGGCCTTCTACGCCCGAACCTCCAGACTCAGGAACAGTTTTATCCCAAGAGCTATAGCGGCTCTGAACCGGCCCTAATGAGTGCCCCCCCACCCACCCCCTTTGGACAGTCTCCCTCAGATGGTCACGTCAATCAATTCAGCTTGCTTATTTATGTATTGTATTTATTTACCTTTCTTGTACATCAGTGGAGCTGCACACTAAATCTCGTTGCACTGACGTGCAATGACAATAAAAGATATTATTATTATTATTATTATTATTATTATTATTATTATTATTATTATTATTATTAATGGAAATCCAACATAAATCTCCAAGTCAGGATGGAGTGCATTTCGAAGGGGAGTGTAGAGGTGAGAGCATTCGCAAGTGCTAGCTACTGTCTTCATACTTTCAGGTGACAGGAGTTGCAGGTTTGGTAGATGTTATCAACAAAGAAATTAAATCTTACTGCCACATCCTCTGATCCAAAGACAAAATTTCCACCCCATTCAATTCATCTTCTTGGCTAAATTGTTCTCGTGCTCGGAAAAACCTTTGAGATTTTCTCGTACCTTGACTGCTTTAATCCCATCCATTCTACAGTTGTGGCGTGATACACTTAAGGGCCTGTCCCACCTGCATGCGGCGAGCGCGACCAAACCGGAATGGGGGCCGCGCGGAGGTCGAGTGATCCTGTACGAGTTGACGTGAAGTTCGAGCGAAGTCCGCGGGAAGTTTGCGCTAGGTGTACGCCGTCAAGACGCTGCGTACGGCATCAAGACCCTGCGTACGGCGTTGAGACGCTGTGTATGCCCGTCGAGGCGGTGCGTACGGCCTCAATGCGGCTGCGGGTCGGCAGGCCGTTGCTGCGCGGAATTTTTGAACACGATCAGTTTTTCGGAGCCCCGCGCGATGTCGGGACCAGCTCCGCACAACTCCATACGGCGATGGAAGTGGGACCGGCCCCGCGAGGCCGTACGGCTCAAGCGACCACGTTAGGTCGCGCTTGCCGCATGCAGTCGCATGCTGGTAGGACAGGCACTTTGCTCTACTTATGGTCTATCCAGCATTCTAAACAGTTCCAGTTAGGCCACTGCCCAAGTTTAATTGCATGCAGGGGCTCTGTTTCATTATAACTGGTAAACGCCCTTCATTGGAAGCGAGTATAACTGCTGGCTTGTACTCTTACACAGGTTTGGCACAAGCAACCAAAGATAAATTTCCTCCTTTGTTCTACAGAGAAAAAGAATTAATTCAACAGTATAAAAATCCCCAGGAGGACAAGAGGTCTTTCATGGGTGTGATTTTCATCTCATCTACATTCAAACTCAGGTCCCAAAGGTAAAAGAACATTGTTTACTCATTGCCTTATATTCTACAGAGGGATGCTGAGTCTACGAGATCAGACTTAATTATCTCCAGTTTTAAACACATTCAGACATTTTATGCCCAGCACACAGAAGTTTCAGCAAAGTAAGTTGCAACATTTCTCTTAATTTCTTGGTATCTCAGGCATTATGGTGGAAAAGATTCAGAAACGACTCTTGTGTACAGAGATCTCATTGTGAAGCATTTCATGCGTACTTACATTCCTTTGACCCAATTAAGTTGCCAATCCACCAGGATTCCCCTCGAGTCTCCAGCAATTAAATATTAATCTCCTGGGCCCTGGTGTGGAATGTGAGGTAACAGAAAACACAAGAGCTTTGCAGGAATTTCGTTTTTTTAATCTTCCAATTTTTTTTGAGATTTGAGGGGTGGGAGTAGATTTGATTCAGGTGTGGTATTCACAGGGTGTGATGAGGCTTTGAGGAATCCATCCAACCATAGTTGGCCACCCCACCCCAATCTCCTGAATGGATGGATTATGCAATACACCGAAGGAATGTTTTATGTGAATACTACTACAGGCATACCGTCAGACATGCAAAGACACAATGAATATATATTAGGATTAGGCAGAACAGGTGGACAGATGGATCTTGGTGTTCATGAAAAATGGGATTGAATGTTTGGAATTCTGAGCATGCAGGTTAGTGCCATGCATCTGAGATAGGGTTGCCAACTTTCTCACTCCCAAATAAGGGGCAAAAGGACAAAATACGGGACAAATTCCCGACGGCAATTCGTTGACCGACTCGGCCGTGGTTGGGTGAACGGTAAGTTGGCCCGGGTGCTGGACTGCACTCAAAGCCCAGCCGGCGGGCCAGCTGAGGAGTTTAGGCCCGCGCGACTTCGCACGCTAAGTCCAGCACCCCATGCAACTCATGAATCGACGATCGGCCTTGAGAAGGAGGGGTGGTGATGTCGGCGGTAAGTGAAGGTCGGACAGCCGACCGGGCTGCCGACCGACCGACGGGGCCATGGGCGAGGCGCTGCTGCTGCACTACCTCGGGACGGGTGAGGCGGGGCCAGACGCGGCACTCCAATCTGACAGTCCCCTCGACCCGAGTAGTAGCAGTCAAATACGGTACCGATTTAGCACAATATATGGGATGTCCCGGCTAATATGGATTCTGAGCTGACCCAGAACATACTGATTCAGCCAAAAGCAATTATAATCCTGCGACTTGAGTTGATTCAAGGGAAAACTGGAATAAACTGAGGGCCAACTAAATTTATAGGCACTCAGTCAGTGTTAACTGTGGCTCGGAGAATATCATGTACACTTGAACCAAGAGATTGAGAGCTCAAGCCTCACTCCAGAGACTTGAGTACAAAATCTAAATTAAAGTCTCATGCAGTGCTGTGCTGTTGAAGGTACTATCTTTCAGTGGAGATGTTGAAGACCAGTATATTTGGAGAAGAGCCAGAAAGTTATCCCCGGGGTTCTGGTAAATACTTTTCATTCAAACCTACATCTAAAACTAACAGGGTAGAAGTTTGTAGTGTGTTGTATGTACTTAATGTGTGAAGCAGCAATTCATGACTTCAACAGAATCTGATCTTGCAGCTCTGTTCAACATGCTTGCATTGCTACATCAATGCCTTGGAAATTCCACTGCAGTTTTTTCCCCAGTGTTATAAAAACATAAGGAATAGGAGCAGGAGTAGACCAAAGATAGACACAAAAAGCTGGAGTAACTCAGCGGGTCAGACAACATCTCTGGAGAAAAGGAATGGGTGACGCTTCAGGTCATGTCCCTTCTTTAGACAGTCAGGGGAAAGGGAATCAAGAGATATAGGCAGTGATATAGTGAGATATAGAACAAATGAATGAAAGATATACAAAAAAATAACAATGATAAAGGAAACAGGTAATTGTTAGCAGAGGTAGACAAAAACTCAGCTGAGTTTCTCCAGCATTTTTGTCTACCTTCGATTTTCCAGCATCTGCAGTTCCTTCTTAAACAACAGGTCATTGTTAGCTGTGTGTTAGGTGAAAATCAGTTTCAGACAATGAGAATCAACAAGACGATTTTGAAGCTGGTACGACTTGGGTGGGGGAGGGATGGAGAGAGAGGGGATGCAAGGGTTAGTTGAAGTTAGAGAAATCAATATTCATACCGTTTGGGGTTGTAAGCTGATCAAACAAAATATGAGGTGCTGTTCCAACTATTTGCATTTGTCTGACAATGAAGGAGGCTCAGGACAGAAAGGTCAGTGTGGGAATGTGAAGGGAAATTAAATTGTTCGGCAACCAGGAGATCAGGTAGGTCCAGGCAGACTGAACAAAGGTGTTCGGTGAAATGCCCATCCAGTCCACTTCTGGTCTCGCCGATGTATAAGAGTCCACACCTTCACCAACGGATACAGTAGATGATGTTGGGGGGGGAATACGACTTTTTCGTCATATCCCCCCTCTCTGCCTCCGTCTGCGCTGAGGCCTAATGGCGGAGCTGGCGACCTCGGGACTCCGGAGGCAGCCTGTCAGGACTCGCCCTGGGTTCGCTCCCGTGAGGGCGGCCCAGCTCGGGGCTGGAACTGCGCTCCCGTGAGGACGGCCTGGCGAGGGGCCGAGACTCTCCCATGAGGGGCTGTGGCACTCCCGTTGGAGTGGCCCAGCCCGAGGGTGGAACGGCACTCCCGTCGGAGTGGCCCAGCTCGAGGGTGGAACGGCGCTCCCGTCGGAGTGGCCCAGCCCGAGGGAGGAACGGCACTCCCGTCGGAGTGGCCCAGCCCGAGGGAGGAACGGCACTCCCGTCGGAGTGGCCCAGCCCGAGGGAGGAACGGCACTCCCGTCGGAGTGGCCCAGCCCGAGGGAGGAACGGCACTCCCGTCGGAGTGGCCCAGCCCGAGGGTGGAACGGCACTCCCGTCGGAGTGGCCCAGCTCGAGGGTGGAACGGCACTCCCGTCGGAGTGGCCCAGCTCGAGGGTGGAACGGCACTCCCGTCGGAGTGGCCCAGCTCGAGGGAGGAACGGCACTCACGTGAGGGCGATCCGGCTAGCGGCTGGAACGGTGCTCCGGTGGCTGGGACGGCGTTCTGAGTCCTGGGTTCAGCTGCGGGCCAGTGGCTGCGTCCGCTGGACTGGAGGGCGGCAGCTTCGACCACCCCGGGCGTTTGAGCCGGCCCGTTTGCGGGGTTCGGTGAGCCGCGGGACTGTTTGTACCATCGCCCGGTGGGGAATCGCCTCAGCGCAGAGGGAGAAGAGGAGGGAAGAGATTGCAGCCCTAAGATTTTTGCCTCCACCACAGTGAGGAGGTGCTTGGAGGACTCACTGTGGTGGTGTTAATTTGTGTTTATTGTTGTTACTATTGTATGTATGACTGCAGGCACGAAATTTCGTTCAGACCGTAAGGTCTGAATGACAATAAAGGCATTCAATTCAATTCAATTCAATTCAATTCAATTCAATTCAATGTTGGAGGAGGTGCAAGTGAACCTCTTCCTCACCTGTAGACTCGTTGGCCCCTCTAAACTGTTCCACCATTCGATAAGATCATATCTGATCCAATTTCTGCTTTAACACCAATTTCCCATGCATTCCCCATCGCTCTCGAGTCCCAATCTTCACTCTGGGTATATGCAATTTCTCTCCATCCACCAGCCTTATGAGTTCAGAAACCAAAAACACTCCAAGTGGAGAAATTACACATTTCCATATTAAATGGGAGAGTCCTTCATCTGAAGCCATGCCGTGCTCACCATAGGTGCATGCTCACTGTAAGTTCATAAGATATAAGAGCAGAATTGGCCCATTCGGTCCATTAAACCGATTCCGCCATTCAATTACAGCTGACCCATCTTTCCCTCTCAACCCTATTCTCCTGGCTTCTCCCCAAAACCCCTGACACCCTTACTAATCAAGTGAGAACCATGAGAAATATCGGCTCTGCATCAGTATATCAAGTTTGTTATTCTCTGGCAGAGCTTCACGAGTGCAATTTGGCTGTTGGATTTCCGATATTACAATAGTGAGTACACATCACCGGTCTCCGGTAGGAAGCGGCCGATTCGGAAGTCCAAGCCGCTGAGAATGTCCTCCCGTTCCGACGTCGTAGTTCCATCATCCGGCGAGCGGGCCTGAACATCGGGCCGCCCGTAGCGGCGACAACGAGGGGTTCGGGAGCCCCCCTGACCACGGGTGAACAACAGAGGACAACAGCGGAGGATGACTGAATTTTAATACCTTCCCTCACAGTGGGAAACTTTGATCCCGCTGTGTGGCGATGTCATTGTTAAAGACTATCGTGTTCTGTGCTCTTTTTTATTCGTATGGCTGTATGGTGACCACAAATTTCACTGTACCAATTGGTACATGTGACAATAAATCTCTTGTCTCTTGTCTTGTCTTGTCTTGACATCAAAAGTAGCTCAATGCTTGCAAAATATTTTTGATATCAAAGTGAAAGGAACAAAATAAATAAAGATAGTTTTGGGTTTATTATTAGCACTGAAAAGCTTTTTATGCCAGCTATCAAATCAAATCAAATCAGATAATGTCATAAAATCATGAACGCTATTAACCCAATCATAAGTACAATATGTAGAGTGAATGGAAAGATGCAGAGTACAGAATATAGATTTAGAGATACAGTGGGGAAACAGGCCCTGCATCAATCAGCGATCACCCCATACACTAGCACTGCACACCAGGGACAATTTACATCATCCCAGGAAAGCGGAGCACCTGGAGAAAACCCACGCAGTCACAGGGAGAACGTACAAACTCCGTACAGACAACACCCATAGTCAGGATCGAACCCTGGTCCAGTAGCATGGATAGGATTAAGGTGTTGAAGGTGGAACTATAGTCCATAAATAACATAGTTAGACACAAAATGCTGGAGTAACTCAGCGGTGAAGCAGCATCTATGGAGAGAAGGAATTGGCGATGTTTCGGGTCGAGACCATTGAAGAAGGGTCGCCAATTCCTTCTCTCCGTAGATGCTGCCTCACCCGCTGAGTTACTCCAGTATTTTGTGTCTACCTTCAATTTTACCAGCATCTGCAGTTCTTTCTTAAACACAATGACATAGTTATCCTTGTTATCCAGGTGTTCCAGAGATGCGTTTAGGGCGAGAGCATCTGCTGTGATTGTTGAATCTGACATCTTGTCTGAAAGGTTTGATTCTATGAGGATAACTTTGTCAAGCTGTTACAAGCTGTGGGACAGCTGATCAGATTTTGACAACAGTTCTCAGATGTTTTTGAGGAGGGCTATGAAAGGTGGGAGTGATTGTGCCATGCCCAAATTCTCGACCGTGATTGATAACATGTTCTCCATACAGTTATAATCTTTCTCAGTTTCATTACAATGGTTATGGTGCAGCTGAATGATTGAAAGAACATTCTTTAGGCCATTTCAAAGTCAACCACATTCAAAGTCAACCTCATATATATCAAATGTATTCATTAAGGCACTTTAAACCCACTACTAGCACGGTTAGGCTTCACATAACGATGGAATGTCTCCTCATGGGTTCAACCAGCATGAGTAAAGAGGGAGTTCAACTGCTAGGAAATCCTAAACATAACCTGTCTGATGACTAATTCTGTAAACGCAGGACATCAGCAAAATGTGGTCTCGTAAACAGAAAGTCACCTGAGATAACAAAAACACAGGGGGAAAAGCCAAATTGTAAATTATGTTCGACTGCCGAAAGTAAATCATACTAGAGAGACCCCTTCCACCCCTGCAACGGGCTGTTCCAGCTGCTACGGTCAGGCAAACGCCTCCGTTGCCATGCTGTGAAAACGGAGAGGTTGAGAAGGAGTTTCTTCCCAGAGGCCATTAGGATTGTAAACTCCTATCTCACCAGGGACTAACTTTACTGTACCATTTTACTGTGTTTTTTTTAATTGCTGTTTTTTTTCCCCTTTTCCTTCCGCCCACAATATTTAATATGTAAAAGAATATGTGATTCTGTTCCATTCTGTTTGTAGTTTGTTTGTTTGTTTGTTTGTTTTTTGCACAAAGTCCGCGAGCATTGCCACTTTTCATTTCACTGCACATCTCGTATGTGTATGTGACGAATAAACTTGACTTGACTTGACTTGACTTACTACATTGCAAAAGTAGTGTCATGACGAGCAAATAATGTTTCGTTTGAGATCTCGATGCTGGTATGCATGTTCAGCCTCAGCATACTGACATCCTTCTAGAATAGCCAGGGCCTTTCATTTCCAGCTTTCTTCCCTACATTCCATCAATGTAAAGAAGACTGTAGGAAGGAACTGCGTAGGAAAGCTCAGCCATGATCATACTGAATGGCGGTGCTAGCTCGAAGGGCCGAATGGCCTACTCCTGCACCTATTTTCTATGTTTCTATCTTATATGTTTATGAGTGTAGGAAGGAACTGCAGATGCTGGTTTAAAACGACGATAGACACAAAAAGCTGGAGTAACTCAGCGGGACAGGCAGCATCTCTGGAGAGAAGGAATGGCTGACGTTTCGTGTCGAACATGGCTGAATCTCGACCCGAAACATCACCCATTTCTTCTATCCAGAGATGCTGCCTGTCCCGTTGAGTTACTCCAGCTTTTTGTGTCTATTGTGGTGCGTGGGTCTCAAAAGGAAGCACGAAGTCCAGTGTTTTGAGAGGCACCTTTAATTATGTTCCTCCCGGTTGTAGGGAGGTCCAAACGAGAGAGAGATGGCACCCAAACCCCTGACTTTAAACCCTCTGGTTAAGGACCGCCTCCGGACTGAACCGAGGGGTTCGACAGTATGATGGCGTGACCCTTGGGAGCCACCACAGGACCTCCCCCCCAGAACCCGAGGCACGAAACCCACCGGCGGGCGCACGACCCGGCTGGCCCGCGTGCGGAAGTCAGCAGATTGAGGGGCTGGCGGAGGCATAGGTGGAAGGACAGGTCGAGGGAATGGTCGAGGGACCGGCGGGAGGACAGGTGGAGTGACAGGCGGAGGGAGCCGTGAAGGGGGGCGCCCTCGTGGCCGAGGTTGGGCAACCAGCACCGGCTGGTCAATGTCCAGGTGTGCCGGCTTCAACCGGTCAATCGACACTGCCTCCATCCTGCTTAGGCCATAAATCTGGAGCAGGAGCTCCTTAAGGCCGAGATATTTATCAGTGTCCGGGGGGGGCTGCGAGGAAGTCCGTGACCTCTTCAACCGTGTCCTGGTCGAGGGCCCCCACCAGGTAATAGAAGCGGGTGGCATCGACCGTGATGCCCCACAGGTTGAACTGGGCCTCCGCCTGCTGGAACCAGATGAGCGGCCGGGTGGTCCAGAAGTTGGGCAGTTTCACCGAGACCGCATCCAGAGACAGGGCCGGGCCGGCCTGTGAGGAGGTAGGGCTTTCTCTTCTCTCCATCATGACGCCAATGGAGCGTCGGGGTCACCAATGTAGTGCGTGGGTCTCAAAAGGAAGCACGAAGTCCACTGTTTTGAGAGGCACCTTTTATTATGTTCCTCCCGGTTGTAGGGAGGTCCAAACGAGAGAGAGATGGCACCCAAACCCCTGCCTTTAAACCCTCTGGCTAAGGGCCGCCTCCGGACTGAACCACTCCCGGGCCGAGGGATTCCACAGTATGATGGCGCGACCCTTGGGAGCCACCACACTATCTTCAATGTCAAGAAGGGTCCTGACCCGAAACATTGTCTGTCCATTTCCTTCCCCAGATGCTGCCTGACCCGCTGACTTCCTCCAACACTTTGTATTTGTACTAGTTTACAGAAATACAGATTTAGGGGTTATCTGATGGTTTAAAGGTTGATGGTAGACAAAAGTGCTGGAGAAACTCAGCGGGTGAGGCAGCATCCATGGAGTGAAGGAAATAGGCAATGTTTCGGGTCGAGACCCTTCTTCAGACGACGATTGTTTAGAAGTTGATGATAGAACAAAGTCAAAAGTCTAAATAAATCATTCAGGGAGAACGAGGAAGTAATAATTTTAAATTATGCACAGCTATATGTAGATTAAATGTCAGCATGCTACACAGACCCTGATACAGCATGGAAACAGACCCACTGGCTCACTGAGTCCACCATGGCCATCAACCACCAGTTTACACTAATCCTACACTGATCTAACCCTATTTTATTCTCCCCACATTCTTATCAACACCTTCCCAGATTCTACCAGTTTGCGAAGGACACAGTTTATAGCAACCTATTAAGGTATCAATCTGTACATCTTTGGAATGTGTGAGGAAACATGGAAAAATCTCATGTGAACATACAAACTCCACATCGACCCTAGTGCTGATTAGAACTAATGTATGTGTGAGCTCAGTTCAGTGTGGACATGGTGGGCCGAAGGGCCTGTTCCCATGCTGTATCGCTAAACTAAACTAAAGTTTAGAGCACAATGGCACAGCTGGAGGAGCCGCTGCCTCACAGCGCCAGGGACCTCAGTTCGATTCTAACTTCAGATGTTGTCTGTGCCATTTGCTCCCATTTTCCAAACACATGCAAGTTTGTAGGTTAGTGGCCACTGTACGTACATTGGCCCTAATGTGAAGGGAGTGGATGCGAAAGTGGGATAACATGGAACTAGTGTGAATGGGTGAAGGATGTTCGGCGTGGATTCGGTGGGCCGAAGGGCCTGTTTCCATGCTGTATCTTTAAAACTCTAAAACTGTACTAACATTGTACATCCCGAATTTAGGGGGCGCTGACCTGTGCGCGGCTGCCCAGCCAGCAGCTGTCCGTCTTTTCATCTTTTTTTTTATTTTTAGTTAGTTAAAGTGTTTTTGTTTCTGGATTTCTAGACTTTTTTATGTGGGGGGGAAGGGGGAAACTACCTTTCAGGGTCCCTACCTGGTCGGAGAGGCAGCTTTTCTCCGGGCTGCAGTTTCGACCCGTCCTCGCGGCCTACCAGCGGGCCTGGAGCGGCGTTTCCTGTCGGGGACCGCCCAGAACCACGGCTTCGGCAGCGGCACAGCGCTGGAGCGCTATCGCGGAGCGGGCGATGCCTTGCCCGGGTCGCCGCGCTGGAGCTCCGGTGAGCTGAAGACCGCCGGGTAAAACATCGCGGAGCTGCGGGTCTGAGGAGCGGCCGGCCACGGGCAGCGGCGCTGAACTTTACACCGGGAGCCTGGGATCTCGAGATGAGATCGCCAGTTGTGGAGCTCCAACCGGCGCGGCCTTGTCGGCTTCGGAAGCCGCGGCCTCCAGTACGGAAGCGGCCGTTCCAGGGTTCCCAAGCCGCTGTGAGGATTCTCCCGACGCCGGAGCACCATCACCCGGCGAGAACGGCCAGGAACATCGGGCCTCCGTAGAGGCAACTGTGGAGGCCTCAATAGGTCCGACTATGGGTGAACTGGGGTTGGGGACTGGACTTTGTGCCTTCCCTCATGGTGGGAGCCATTGTGGGGGGATGTTCTTTATGTTTAAATCTCTTATTAATGTTGTGTCTGTATTCTTTCTTTATGTGCTGCATTGGCAAGAAGCATTTCACTACACCTAGGTGTATGTGACCAATAAATAACCTTTGAACCTTTTTTGAACCTTTGAACATCATCTAGCAATCACTAACTCAGGCAGATTTTTTGGCAGCACAGGCCAACAATCTATCAGTAAAAATTCATGAAGTCACAATGAAACACAGGAATAAAATATTTATCCCAGCAATGTCCATATTGCCTACAATTCCATCTGATGTTTTTGTTTTAGAATAGAAACCATTGTTCCGTGTACAGTAATCAAAAGAATAAATCATCATTTGCAAACAATCACCAGCAGCTTTTTATAATTGGTTCCTTTCTCAGATGTTTTCAGTCCTGCAACCAGGGGTATTCCCGATTCAACCCAAATTTACATTTTTTTTTGTCGAATTCACAGCTTGCCCACTCGCTCGCTGTTGTCCAACTCAATCATTTTGTTGATATCAATATGCATGATTCAAATGCAGAATTTCATGGGACGTTTGGGTGAAAAGCAAGAGAAAGCTGGGAACATAAAAGGGAGAGTGGAAGGGAACAATGCGCTGAGAGGCTGAGTTGAAATAAGGTGGGAACATGGGCTGTGGCTCCAGATAGTGTGTCAGTGCGGGACATGTTAATATCATGTATACTGAGGTACAGGGAAAAGCTTTTGTTGCAAGCTAACCAGTCATGGGAAAGATAATGCATGATTACAATTGATCCATTCACAGTGTATTCTTTAAAGTAAAACATTTTGCTGTCGAAATAGTGATGAACCTCTCTCCCTATTCAGGCCTCTTGTTCATCTTTGAGATTCACTATTCCGTCACTGGCAGCCATTTGTGCTCTAAACACCGGAATTAGGTCTCTGTCGTCACCTCACTTGCTTCTGAAAGCTGTTCTCAATCATCTCCCCCGTGTCTTATTTTGATAACACATCTGTGAAGAGATTTGGATTGTTTAGCTGTGTTAAAAAATACAACTGGGTTTAATTGAATCGTCTATTCTGTGTTCACATTTCTTGACAATATTTGCATAATAATAGCTGTACATAAACCAACGAGATAATTTCTACGTTACTGGAGTGATGTCATATATTATTTGACATCTAACTTTATCCCTTTCAAGTATATATTATTTTCCCTTTTGAAATAGGTTGTCAAATCTACATAATAACTGTTCAACGCAGAACATTTTAAAATCGTAGACATGCACATACAAGCAGAGAAGTCATTTCTTCTCTTCTTGCACTCTGTGTATCTCTGAAAATCTGAGTTAGTAATTTTTCCAAATTCATGGTTTTGTATGTGCTATGCAATAGTTTTTTCCCCCCAAAATGCACATAATTTTAAGTTTAGGGATATAGTGTGGAAACAGGCCCCTCGGACAACTTACAATGATACCACACCAATTATCCTACAAATTGTACGTCTTGTGTGCAGTGTGGGAGGAAACTGGAGATCCCGGGGAGAACCCACGCAGGTCACGGGGAGAACATACAAACTCCATGCAGACAGCACCTGAACCCAGATCTCTGGCGTTGTAAGGCAGCAAACCTACTGCTGCGCCACCGTGCCGCCCTGAAGTCTACTACCTACACTGAGCAGAATTGAGGTATTCAGTGGATCAATCATTTACTCCGGCACATACTACACCGTTTGACCAACAGTAGGATGCACAAACGGTGTCCTCTCTGTTAACCTCTCAATGTGGCATTGCCCTCCAATGTTCACTGTGGCCTTATCTCAATCTGCCACGGATAACAAGAATCTAATGAAAATGCAGTTTCAGAAATGAGTTTGCAGAAAGCAGGAGAATCACAACTGATGGATTAGAAGGAAACCTGGTGCATTGGAAATGTAATCACTAATGCACAAACCTGAATACTGTGTGTGTATGTGTACACCATATAAAATAACTTACTTTTACATGGTGTCCTTCGTGAATCACAATGACACCAAATGCATTACAGTCACTGAAGCAATTCTGGTCACCGTTCTGGCAAGTAACCTATGACTAGTCAACAAGTCATTCGCTTCTCATGAACATTGTGATGAGTTGTCCAATTTTTCCATCATCCCCTGTGCTCCTACAGCAATGGAGCCACAGTTCCAAGCTCATCTGTGTAGCTGGTTGTGATTTGTTAAATGATAATCCACGGGCCATTGGTTTGGAAATTAGTTTTGCTT
Organism: Amblyraja radiata; assembly: GCF_010909765.2. Taxonomy (NCBI): domain Eukaryota; kingdom Metazoa; phylum Chordata; class Chondrichthyes; order Rajiformes; family Rajidae; genus Amblyraja; species Amblyraja radiata. The sequence continues at coordinate 149,133,173 of NC_045957.1, forward strand.
GAAAGTTATCTGACTTGAAATCTTAATGCTTGTAATGCAAACTTCTAAAATAGTCAAACACATTACTTAGATAGTTGCATTGCTGCTTGTGGAAACTTGCTGGTCACAAATTGGGCGCTGTATTCCAAATGACAGAAGTACTGACATACTCAAGAAGGGCCTCGACCCGAAACGTCACCCATTCCTTTTCTCCAGAGATGCTGCCTGCCCCGCTGAGTTACTCCAGCTTTCTGTGCCTTACTTCAGAAGTACTTTGTTGTCTGTAAAGTATTTGGTGACATCCTGAATCATGAAGCATACGTATTTATGTTTCGTTTAGTTGAAGTGAGAGATACAGCACGGAAACAGGCCCCACGAGTCTAACCAGCGATCCCTGCACATTAACACTATCCTACACACATTATGGACAATTTAACATTTATACCAAGCCAATTAACCAACAAACCTGCTTTAGGAAGGAACAGCAGATGCTTGTTTAAACCCAATATAGACACAGAATGCTGGAATAACTCAGCGGGACAGGCAGCATCTCTGGATAGAAGGAATGGGTGATATTTCGGGTCAAGACCCTTTGTCTGAAGAAGGGTCTCAACTCGAAATGTCACCCATTCCTTGCATCCAGAGAAGATGCCAGTCCCGCAGAGTTACTCTAGCATTTTGTGTCAACCTACAAACCTGCACATCTTTGGTGTGGGAGGAAACTGAAGATCTCGGAGAAAGCCCAAGCGGACATGGGGAGAATGCATAACTACAAACAGACAGCACACATAGTCAGGATTGTACCCGGGTTTCTGGTGCTGTGAGCGCTGTAAGGCAGTAACTCCAGCACTGTCACCATGCTGCCCCTTCTTCCGCAAGTTCATCTATATAAACTCACACATATGACTATAAATCTATTTTGTAATATTTTAGAACTAATCATAAGGAAACAATGAATTTAATCTCACCATGATTTACGGAGCAGAATCAGGCCATTCGGCCCATCAATTCTATTAGAAATGTTACACTTGTCGCTTTACCTCCCCCCCTTGACTCCATTCAAGGACCCAAGCAGTCGTTCCAGGTGCAACAGAGGTTCACCTGCACATCCTCCAACCTCATCTATTGCATCCACTGCTCTAGATGTCAGCTGATCGACATCGGTGAGACCAAGCGTAGGCTTGGCGATCGCTTTGCCCAACACCTCCACTCGGTTCGCACTAACCAACCTGATACCCTGTGGCTCAGCACTTCAACTCCCCCTCCCATTCCAAATCCGACCTCTCTGTCCTGGGCCTCCTCCATGGCCAGAGTGAGCACCACCGGAAATTGGAGGAGCAGCACCTCATATTTCGCTTGGGCAGTCTGCACCCTAGTGGCATAAACATTGAATTCACCAATTTCAGGTAGCCCTTGCTGTCTCCTCCCCTTCTCAGCTCTCCCTCAACCCTCTGGCTCCTCCTCTTCCTTTGTTCTTCCCACCCCCACACCACCCTACATCAGTCTGAAGAAGGGTTTTGTCCCGAAACGTTGCCTATTTCCTTCGCTCCATAGATGCTGCCTCACCCGCTGAGTTTCTCCAGCATTTTTGTCTACCTATGATTTTTCTCTGTGTGCCTTGGCCTTCCTTGTGCTTGGCTGCAGTGAAACATTGTGTGTATTTGAAGCGCCATTTGCGACTCAGTGCCTTTCGCAGAGCAGGAGATCGTGAGAAAACCACGTGACCCAACAGAATATTCACAAAAAACCTACATGTCTTGTTGACGTAGTAGGCAATTTGCTAGAATAGTGGCCAAAAGTGCCTCATTTGCTGTGAAACATTTAGTGACCTGCTGAATCTCAAAGGGCCACATATGTTATTATTTTATAGAGTGCACATTGTGCAGAAGTTCATAAATTTAAGGAGAAGAATCAGGCCATTCGGCCCATCAAGTCTACTCCGCCATTCAATCATAGCTGAACTATCTTTCCCTCTCAACCCCATTCTCCTGCCTTCACCTCATAACCTCTGACACCCGTATTAATCAAGAATCTGTCAATCTCCGCCTTTCACGGTTTTCGGTTTTGTATGTTAGTCATAGATTTTCCAATTAACTCGATTCCCTGATAATACATCAATTGTCATACTCCTGCTTTCCGATAACTCCTTTCATAGAAACATAGAAAATAGGTGCAGGAGTAGGCCATTCGGCCCTTCGAACCTGCACCACCATTCAATATGATCATGGCTGATCATCCAACTCAGTATCCTGTACCTGCCTTCTCTCCATACCCCCTAGCTTTCCTAGATGAGCACAACTCGTTATTTTTGTCTTGACCATAGAGCTGGTTTCATTCACCCTCCATATGTACACGTATCTCTCCAGAGTAATTTATTGCAGGTACTTCAGTCACACAGTGACAGGATTCAGATTTATTGATGTGGCCTTCACCAAATCCTGGCATCATTTGTCTACTCACTTTGTGGGCAGAACCCTTTAACTTTTTGCTAATCTGCCATCTGTTCCTCCTTGTTTAGAAGCTTTGAGTCATTCTCTCTGGCTGGTTTCCTCCAGTTTGTTTCCACCTATTTTTGTGGACAATTATCTCCAGCTGCTCAGTATTCTTTAAACATTCATATCAGAATCATTTAAATCTCATTACCCCCTCACTCTGGGAGCAGGGAAAATAGTCTTGTTTATTCATTTGGGGTCAAAGCCAGAGTTTGGAGACCAAGGGACCTCTTTTGCTGCCCAGATACATGGCGACCTTTCTGTGCACATATGTTTTTAACGTTACTGTTCACATACATGATCATTTCTCTCTTTTTTTTAGCTAGTTTAGAGAACAGCATGGAAACGGGCCCTTCGGCCCACCGAGTCTACGCCTACCAGCGATCCCCGCAGATTATCACTACCCTACACACACTAAGGATCATTTTACATTTACACCAAGCCAATTAACCTACTAACCTGTACGTCTTTGGAGTGTGGGAGGAAACCGAAGATTTTGGAGAAAACCCGCGCAGGTCACGGGGAGAACGTACAAACTCTGTACAGACAAGCACCTGTAGTCAGGATCGAACTCAAGTCTCTGGCGCTGTAAGCGCTGTAAGCACTGTAATGCCCCTGTCCCACTTGGGAAACCTGAACGGAAACCTCTGGAGACTTTGCGCCCCACCCAAGGTTTCTGTGCGGTTCCCGGAGGTTTTTGTCAGTCTCCCTACCTGCAACCTCTGGCAACCACCTGCAACCTCCGGGAACCGCACGGAAACCTTGGGTGGGGCGCTAAGTCTCCAGAGGTTTCTGTTCAGGTTTCCTAAGTGGGACAGGGGCATTAGGCAGCAACCCTACTGCCACGCCACCATTCCGCATGCACGGCATTCTCACTGTTTACATACATGGCACGCCCTTCACCATAGTTTAGTGAAGTTCGTCTGCATTTGTGATACTGAGTTCCATCAGGTTTTATTGAGAAATGTGTTCATTTTGACTCAGAATGCCATTCTTTCTGACACAACCCACTATCATCAGTCTGGATGCGGTGGGTTTCAACACGGGTCAAAAAAACAATGGCCAGAAATCTTACACTGATCATTTCCACATCCACACAGTTTTGTAAGAAGCACCCGAATGAAAAATGAGCAGACTCCACATTCATAGCAAAAGGATTTGAGTATAGGAGCAGGGAGGTTCTACTGCAGTTGTACAGGGTCTTGGTGAGACCACACCTGGAGTATTGCGTACAGTTTTGGTCTCCAAATCTGAGGAAGGACATTATTGCCATAGAGGGAGTACAGAGAAGGTTCACCAGACTGAATCCTGGGATGTCAGGACTGTCTTATGAAGAAAGACTGGATAGACTTGGTTTATACTCTCTAGAATTTAGGAGATTGAGAGGGGATCTTATAGAAACTTACACAATTCTTAAGGGGTTGGACAGGCTAGATGCAGGAAGATTGTTCCCGATGTTGGGGAAGTCCAGGACAAGGGGTCACAGCTTAAGGATAAGGGGGAAATCCTTTAAAACCGAGATGAGAAAAACTTTTTTCACACAGAGTGGTGAATCTCTGAAACTCTCTGCCACAGAAGGTAGTTGAGGCCAGTTCATTGGCTATATTTAAGAGGGAGTTAGATGTGGCCCTTGTGGCTAAGGGGATCAGAGGGTATGGAGAGAAGGCAGGTACAGGATACTGAGTTGGATGATCAGCCATGATCATATTGAATGGCGGTGCAAGCTCGAAGGGCCGAATGGCCTACTCCTGCACCTATTTTCTATGTTTCTATGTTTCAACACAGGAAAGATGCAGCAGGAATTAATTGCAAGACAGATTGATGTAAAGTGAAAAGCAGAATGCGGAACACACTCAGCAGGCATATCAACATTTGTGGAGGGAGAAAGACAGAGTTAATCACCAATATTGATTATTCATAATGGTCTTTCCTGTTCAGAACAGTTAAGAACCGCCGCAAGTATTACTGGTTCAGAGATCAAATTTGTCAGCACAGTTACATTACTCATGTCGAGAGGATTTGAGTACAGGAGCAAAGAGGTCCTTCTGCAGTTGTACAGGGCCCTGGTGAGACCACACCTGGAGTATTGCATGCAGTTTTGGTCTCCTAATTTGAGGAAGGACATTATTGCTATTGAGGGAGTGCAGCGTAGGTTCACCAGGTTAATTGTCAGGATGGCGGGACTGACATATGATGAAAGAATGGATCGACTGGGCTTATATTCACTGGAATTTAGAAGGATGAGAGGGCATCTTATAGAAACATTTTAAATTCTTAAGGGATTGGACAGGCTTGATGCAGGAAAAAAAATCCCGATTTTGGGGGAGTCCAGAACCAGGGATCACAGTTTAAAAATAAGGGGCAGGTCAGAGAGTTGTGAATCTGTGGAATTCTCTGCCACAGAAGGCAGTGGAGGCCAATTCACTAAATGAATTCCAGAGAGAGTTAGATATAGCTCTTAGGGCCAATGGAATCATGGGACATGGGGATAAAGCAGGAACGGGATACTGATCTTAGATGATCAGCCATGATCATATTGAATGGCGGTGCTGGCTCGAAGGGCCGAATGACCTACTCCTGCACCTATTGTCTATGTTTGTATGTTTCTGTGTCCAGTTCTGCAGAGTTTGCCCTTCGTTATACAGGGGTAAGTAATCTCTTGGATCTGACCTGGTGCAGATTCTGAGACCACATTCATTTAGATAACGATTTTAAAGCACTTTAATACTGTTTAACTCTTAAGATAGACACAAAATGCTGGAGTAATTCAGCGGGCCAGACAGCATGCCTGGATAGAAGGAATGGGTGACGTTATAGGTTGAGACCCTTTCCTTCTATCTAGAGATGCTGCCCATCCCGTTGAGTTACTCCAGCATTTTGTGTCTATCTTCTGTGTAAACCAGCGTCTGCTATTCCTTCCTACACTGTTTAGCTCTTTATAGCTCAGTTGATATATTTTGTTAGAAAGTCTTCCAATTTTCAAATATATATTTACTTCAAACTCATCAGTTGTGAAATGGCCCCAGAGTACCTTTGTAGAAACAAGGAATTGCAGATGCTAGCTTACAAAACAAAAGACACAAAGTGCTGGAGTAACTCAGGGGGTCAGGCAGCATCTCTAGATAGAAGAAAATGGTCTCAACCTAAAACGTCACCCATTCTATGCAGGTGCAGCAGGCAGTGAAGAAAGCGAATGGTATGTTAGCTTTCATAGCAAAAGGATTTGAGTATAGGAGCAGGGAGGTTCTACTGCAGTTGTACAGGGTCTTGGTGAGACCACACCTGGGGTATTGCGTACAGTTTTGGTCTCCAAATCTGAGGAAGGACATTATTGCCATAGAGGGAGTGCAGAGAAGGTTCACCAGACTGATTCCTGAGATGTCAGGACTGTCTTATGAAGAAAGACTGGATAGACTTGGTTTATACTCTCTAGAATTTAGGAGATTGAGAGGGGATCTTATAGAAACTTACAAAATTCTTAAGGGGTTGGACAGTCTAGATGCAGGAAGATTTTTCCCGATATTGGGGAAGTCCAGGACAAGGGGTCACAGCTTAAGGATAAGGGGGAAATCCTTTAAAACCGAGATGAGAAGAACTTTTTTCACACAGAGAGTGGTGAATCTCTGGAATTCTCTGCCACAGAGGGTAGTCGAGGCCAGTTCATTGGCTATATTTAAGTTAGATGTGGCCCTTGTGGCTAAGGGGATCAGAGGGTATGGAGAGAAGGCAGGTGCGGGATACTGAGTTGGATGATCAGCCATGATCATATTGAATGGCGGTGCAGGCTCGAAGGGCCGAATGGCCTACTCCTGCACCTAATTTCTATGTTTCTATGTTTCTATTCCTTCTATCCAGAGATGCTGCCTGGCCCGCTGAGTTACTCCAGCATTTTTGTGTCCATCTTAGGAGTTAAACAGTATTAAAGTGCTTTAAAATCCTTATCTAGATTAATCTAGTATCTCTGGAGAACGTGGACAGGTGACATATCGGGTCGGGACCCTTTGTCAGACTTTTTCCTACCCAGTATGTCACTGGTCCATGTTCTCCAGGGATGCTGCCTGACCTGCTGAGTTACTCTGGTTCTAGGTGCCTTTTTCAGCCATACCTTTGCTAACTGTTAGGTTTGAGGCCTCGCGCGGAACCGTTAGAGACCCCCTCACTACTCAGACAGTAGCAACAAAATCCAGGATTTCGAGTGCTGTATCCTGACCAAGCAATTCTGTGCATGGGGACCACAGGCTTAGTTTAGGTTTTTTGTTTATTATTTTCACATGTACTGAGATTTAGTGAAAAGCTTTTGAAAAACAGAGAAAAGACTATACATGAATACAATAAAGCTGTCCACAGTGCATGGATAAAGGATAGATGGTAGAAGACTCAGTGCAAGGAGCAGCAATCCCTTGCTTGTACTTGCTCTTATTACGTTTTAGCCAAGCCACCTCAATTTATCCCTGGTCTCATGCACCAACACCACAGGACACACAACAACACAGGTTTGTGGAGAGTTATCCAGCAGCTATGATGGCATCTTGATGTCCTAAAGCACTTCATGGGCGACGTGTTACTGCTTAAATATAGCTACTATTACAAAATAAGAAATAATCAGCATAAAAACATAGAAAATAGGTGCAGGAGGAGGCCATTCGGCCCGTCGAGCCAGCACCGCCATTCATTGTGATCATGGCTGTTCGTTCCCTATCAATAACCCGTGCCTGCCTTCTTCCCATATCCCTTGACTCCACTAGCCCCTAGAGCTCTATCTAACTCTTTCTTAAATCCATCCAGTGATTTGGCCTCCACTGCCCTCTGTGGCAGGGAATTCCATAAATTCACAACTCTCTGGGTGAAAACGTTTTTTCTCACCTCAGTCTTAAATTACCTCCCCTTTATACTAAAAGCTGAGTCTCACGTTGCGAGTTGACACAAGAGGTACCCCGAGTGAAAGACTCGTGGTTGTGTACGAGATTGCAAGTGTATGATCAAGAGTTTAACCGAGTTCCCACGGGTATGACAAGTTTGCCGTTTACTTGTCATTTCTGCGATGTTCCAAGTTCGTCTCCCGGGTTACTCTTGAGCCAATCCTGATTGAAGGTTTGTTTTAATATGCAACAGTGTTATGTTTTAAAAAGCAACAGAGTTAAAGAGACCTCTCCATCCTGTGGCTTTGTTTTAAAGATAGAATTCAGCGCGGCCGCATCTATTGATGTGACCTACAAAGGGAAAATGCGCACCATCCAGTGCCAGAGCAGTTATACTTATGATTTGTTTGAAACACACAGGTTTGATATGTTTTAATTGAATTTACTGCCATGTCTACACACTGCGGGGAGACGGGAGATTAAATCTTTGAATGTGGACGGATGTCCTACAAAAGGCACTGCTGTAGGACTTACTAGCTGCCCCCTGTGACTAGTCTCCATCTCCCGAAGCCTGCCACTTACCTGCTCCAACAGCCGCTCCAGCTGGCTCCGATGCTCTCGGGCACTGGCCACTCGCTGCTGCTTCAGTTCCTGCAGCCGCTCCAACCGGCTCCAATGCTCATGGTCACTGGCCGTCATGGCTGCTCCTGAAGCCGCTACTCCTGAAGCCGATCCTGCTCCAGTTCCTGCAGCCGCTCCAACCGGCTCCAATGCTCACGGGCACTGGCCGTCGCGGCTGCTCCTGAAGCCGCTCCTGCTCCAGCTCCTGCAGTCAGCCCAGGATTGACCCTCCGTGCTCCCCTCTGATGAGGGAGAAACACTGTGCAGCCCCACAAGAGGTACTGCTGTGGGGCTTACTAACTGCCCACTGTGGCTAGCCTCCATCTCCCGGAGCCTGCCACTTTGAAGTATTTCCTCCAGCAGCCGCTCCAACCGGCTCCAATGCTCACGGGCACTGGCCGTCGCGGCTGCTCTTGTTCCCCGCTCCCAGCCCCTCCAACCGGCTCCAATGCTCACGGGCACTGGCCGTCGCGGCTGCTCTTGTTCCCCGCTCCCAGCCCCTCCAACCGGCTCCAATGCTCACGGGCACTGGCCGTCGCGGCTGCTCTTGTTCCCCGCTCCCAGCCCCTCCAACCGGCTCCAATGCTCACGGGCACTGGCCGTCGCGGCTGCTCTTGTTCCCCGCTCCCAGCCCCTCCAACCGGCTCCAATGCTCACGGGCACTGGCCGTCGCGGCTGCTCTTGTTCCCTGCTCCCAGCCGCTCCAACCGGCCCCAATGCGCACGGGCACTGGCCGCTCGCGGCTATTCAGAGTCGGACTCATCGGAGTCAACGACTGTTGGTTTTTTGCTTCGCTTTACCGCCCGGCCGTGGCCGGTGTGGGAGCGAAGTCGGTTACAGCTGTTCCCATTACGGGAGATTGGCGTGCCGTTGGCTGCTGCTGCTGGCTGCCTGCAACTCCGCAGTTCTCCCCCGCCAGCTTTCCCACAGCCTTCGTGGATCTGGTCCATGTCTCCACCTGTAAGGTAAGTGGAAGGAACGCAGAGTCTCCTTACCTGCTGTTCCCGACTTTCAATTTTTGCTGCTAAGGGGAACGTCATTCCCCCTGCTGTGACTCGTTGCAATGCGTGTAGCGATATGACACGCATGCGTCCTGGCGGGGTTCTTCACGTAGTCACTCACGTGACTCCGAAGTAAAATCACAATAACCTGCAGGGAAACTGTAATGTGTAGGAAGGAACTGCAGATGCTGGATTAAACAGAAGATAGACACAAAATGCTGGAGTAACTCAGCGGGACATGCAGCATCTCTGGATGGAAGGAATGGGTGATGTTTCGGGTCGAGACCTTTCTTCAGACTAGAGTCGGAGGAAAGGGAAACGAGAGATATAGATGGCGATGCGGAGAGATGTAGAACAAATGAATGAAAGATATACAAGAAAGTAAGGACGATAAAGGAAACCGGCCATTGCTCGCTGTTTGCTAAGTGAGAACGATGATAAAGGAAACAGGCTATAATGTTCAATGTTGTGTGAAACATAGAAACATAGAAAATAGGTGCAGGAGTAGGCCATTCGGCCCTTCGAGTCTGCACCGCCATTCAATATGATCATGGCTGATCATCCAACTCAGTATCCTGTACCTGCCTTCTCTCCATACCCCCTGATCCCTTTAGCCACAAGGGCCACATCTAACTCCCTCTTAAATATAGCCAATGAACTGGCCTCAACTACCTTCTGTGGCAGAGAGTTCCACAGATTCACCACTCTCTGTGTGAAAAATGTTTTTCTCATCTCGGTCCTAAAAGACTTCCCCCTTATCCTTAAACTGTGACCACCTTGTTCTGGACTTCCCCAACATCGGGAACAATCTTCCTGCATCTAGCCTGTCCAACCCCTTAAGAATTTTGTAAGTTTCTATAAGATCCCCCCTCAATCTTCTAAATTCTAGTGAGTACAATCCGAGTCTATCCAGTCTTTCTTCACGGTGGTAGGACTGATCAGTGACAACGATGAGTCAGCCTACAGGGATGAGGTCCAGCACCTGACAACCTGGTGTGCCAACAATAACCTCTTCCTCAACTCCAAGAAGACGAAGGAAATTATTGTTGACTTCAGGAAGAACAGAGGAGGCAGTCATACCCCCCAAACGGGACTGAGGTGGAGCGCGTCTCCAACTACAAATTCCTCGGGGCACACATCTCGGAGGATCTGTCCTGATCCCTCAACATCTCCAAGCTGATCAAAAAGGCGCAGCAGCGCCTTTACTTCCTGAGGAGGCTCAAGAAAGCTCACCTGTCCCCCCAGATCCTGACCAACTTTTACCGCTGTACCATCGAAAGCCTCCTGACCACCTGCTTCACGGTATGGTACAGCAGTTGCACCGTGGCGGACAGGAAGGCACTACAACGGGTGGTGAAAACCGTGCAGTACATCATCGGTGCCCCGCTCCCTGCCATGGATGCCCTCCACCGAAAACGGTGTCTGAGACGGGCCGGGAAGATCATTAAAGACCCCTCCCACCCCAACCATGGACTGTTTGCTCTCCTCCCATCGTACAGGAGCCTCAGGTCCCGTACTAGTAGGATGAGGAACAGCTTCTACAATAATACCATCACATTGCTGAACTCGGAGTCCCACCGATAGATTTCTCCAGTCTCTCCGTCCACATTGTTTGATTATTCTGTATTTTTATTTCTATATTGCACTATTACTACGGACTGACGCTAAACTGCATTTCGTTGTACCCATACTTGTATTTGTGCAATGACATTAAAGTTGAATTGAATTGAATTTAATTGAAATATGAAAGTCCTGACATCCCAGGAATCAGTCTGGTGAACCTTCTCTACATGGCAAGAATGTCCTTTCTCAGTGAAGACTGCGATGTAAGCTGTGGTTAGTTACAGAACAACAATATACTGAAGAAGGGTTTCGGCCCAAAACGTTGCCTATTTCCTTCCCTCCATAAACGCTGAGTTTCTCCAGCACTTTTGTCTACCTTCGATTTTCCAGCATCTGCAGTTCCTCCTTGAACAATATACTGTAGATAGACACAAAATGCTGGAGTAACTCAGCGAGACAGGCAACACAAAATGCTGGAGTAACTCAGCGGGACAGGCAACACAAATGCTGGAGTAACTCAGCGGGATGGGGCTATTCCTTCCTAAACAATACATTGTACAATAGAGTTCAACGGTGAAATTATCTGAACTGCTCTAGGCACCTTGCGGTATGTTGTGTCCAACACTGTAATATTTCACTCCTGCACGTTTTGCTTTGCCATCACTCTTAGCTTTAGATACAAGATAGATGATCAGATATCCTGATAAGGATTCTTCATTTCTTGGACATTGTGAATATATTTTCAAGAAACATCTCTGTTTTGCCACATCAGGACATTAAATCCAGAAATCATTTTACCGTATGATGCATAATTCATATTGCTTGATGGATGCCTTTCCCTTTGCCATTTGCAGGCTGCATGATATATCAAAATGAATCAACCACTTTGATATATTATTTATCAGATATGATGCCTACAATGTGACACATCTTGCTTTCCCTTAACACAAGTGACATTCTACTCTGCAAATAAATTCAGTCACAAAAATCTCCATGAATCAATCAGTCCCCATATTCAGTAATCCTCCATTCCAACAGTGCTTCAAGCTCAATAACATCTCAACGATGTCAAGCTAGATAAATAAACATGGATGCACTTCAAGCGGAGTCGAAATACAGACCTGTGTCCGAGATTTTAAAAGTCTACTAAAGGGATTAAATCCTCTAAGGTTTCTTTTATATCCAGAGAATCACCCGTGCTCAAAGATTGGGCCACTAAAATTATGATGTCTCCACTTTGATGGAAAAGTTATTCGAGATCTTTGGGATATTTTACCTGTGGATCACACAATTAGATCTACCAGAGATATGTTACAAATTTTGAGTCAGCATAAGATCTCTATCTAAAGTCTCAGTAATCAATTAGTTATTGATTATTAAACCTTTTAAGGCTTTTTTAATGTTTTCTCAAAGATAATTTTTTCCAAAAAATAGGACGATCAAGTATTTGTCCAACACTTTAATGACATCCATCACCTGTTGGTTAGTTCTGTATGAATCTCACTCATTAAGGATGGGGTGGAAGATTGCAACCCTCACGTGGTCCGCCCTGCTTCGACTAATGCAATCAACTCGACGTGCACAAACGGAGGATCAAATAGAACAAGTTGTCCATCAACTTTAGGCTGTGCACGCCACACGAAAGAAGAAGATTAAGGATGTACGCCATTAAGGATGTTACAAAGATTCCTTTAGTGAATCTACAGAGCCTGAAGCATGGTTCTGCAAACACACTATTTTAACCAGGCCATCTGTCACACTTTTATAACATTTTTAGACGCAGCAGAAGGGTTTAAGATTCACATGACTATTTACATTAGTTAGCAACCCGTGGTGTCAACAAGAGGAACTGCGTAGGCTCTTTAGAAAGACATAAAACTCTTTAGTCTGCCTGAGAAGTGCAAGTGCAGGTGCTGGAATCTTGAGCAAAATACAAAATGTTGGATGAACTCAGGCAGCATCTGTGGAGGGAATGGACATGTGGATCCTTCTTCAGACTGAATCAGATACCAAACTGTCTGTCCTCAGCCTTCTACACTGCCAGGATGAGGCCACACGCAGATTTGAAGAGCAGCACCTCATATTCCGTATAGCTGGTCCACAAATCTATGGTCTAAACACTACAATTTTGCAATTTCAGGCAAGCCATACACCCCTGTGCTCTTTTCTCTTTCCTTTCCGATCCACCCAGTGGACAGGAACAGAGTTCCCTGAGAGTGAACGATAGTGCTCGGACAAGTTGGAGAAGACTGTTAAAAAAAGCTTTTGAGATCCTTGACTTGACTAGGTGAAGAATAGAGTATAAAATAGAAGTCAAGGGCCTGTACCACTTTCACGAGGTCATTCACAAATTCTCCAGAGTTTTCCCCTGATTCAAACTCGCAGAATGTTCGTAACGAGTCTGTAGGAGGTCGTAGGAATTCGTAGATATATCGTAGCGGCTCGTTATGCTAGCCGTAGGTACTCGTGGCATCAGGTAAGTCGGGACGTTTTTTCCAGTCCGTAAAAAAATGTCCACGAGTAAAAAAATGGTCGGGATGAAAGAATTATGTTGTGAAAGTGAGACAGGCCCTTTATGTAAAATGCTTATAAAACACCAGTTTGCCTCAGCGGGGCAAAAACTGGGGATTACAATCAAAGTATCACATCAAGTCCTGGGAAAGGTTGCATATATGTGATCAAATAGAATGGAACCAGGGTTGAGGTATTGAAGTTAACAGGAGTCTTAGAAAGAAAGTTAAAAGGGGATTCAAAAACATGACTGGTTTTAATAGGGAAAATGTGGAGAAACAGTTTCCTGTTATTAACCCAGAAACCATGGATTTACAGTGATTGGCAAAAGAACCAGGCGTGACATCATGAGGAAAACATTATTTTACCCAGTGATTTATTGGTGTATTTCCTGAAAGCTGATTCAAAAGGAACATTCAAATGCAAATTGAATAAATAGGTAAAAGGGAAATGAAATACAGGGCAAATGGGAAAGAGCATGTATGTGGGATGAATTCCAAAGTTTCATTGACGAACTAGCGCACATTCAATGTGTTGAATGGCCCCACTCCAGGCTCAACTATTCTTTGATCCTATCCACACACTTTTCCATATCCTCCACCGGGTATTCCATATTTGCCTAAACTTACATTTATCTGTGGCACGTGAAAGTATTTTTATCTTCTTAGTTTAGTTTAGTTAGAAGCATAGAAACATAGAAAATAGGTGCAGGAGTAGGCCATTCGGCCCTTCGAGCCTGCACCGCCATTCAATATGATCATGGCTGATCATCCAACTCAGTATCCCGTACCTGCCTTCTCTCCATACCCTCTGATCCCCTTAGCCACAAGGGCCACATCTAACTCCCTCTTAAATATAGTCAATGAACTGGCCTCGACTACCCTATGTGGCAGGGAGTTCCAGAGATTCACCACTCTCTGTGTGAAAAAAGTTCTTCTCATCTCGGTTTTAAAGGATTTCCCCCTTATCCTTAAGCTGTGACCCCTTGTCCTGGACTTCCCCAACATCGGGAGCAATCTTCCTGCATCTAGCCTGTCCAACCCCTTAAGATATGGGCCAGATGGGACTAGTATAGATGGGACATGTTGGCCGGCGTGGGCAAGTTGGGCCTAAGGACGCTATAAGACTCAAAACGATCCAAATACAAACACCAACTATACACTTCTTTGTTTATAGATGATAAGTAAGTGGGAGGTTGCAGGAACAGCTAATAAAAGGGAAATACATATTCAGCAGACCAGGCAGTGTCAGTGGAGAGAAAAAAAAGTAATCTCAGCTCAATGAATAAATCCTAATCAAATATCATTAACATGAAACATTAGCTGCATTTTGTCTGGAAATTGAAGTTCATCTTTAATGGGTGTACTAAATGAGTGTCAAATTGGGCATCCACCCAAGAATTGCTATACTGGAAAAATGGAATCTTTTAGACAGACATTAGCGTGGTTTCCACTACTGCATTAAGCAGGGACATGCGCGGTTCCCAAGAGCGGCTGCTTGCAGAGATCGCAGCTGCTACATCATTGCCTGGAGGAACCATGTAAAGCCAGTAAGAGATTTAAACAAGCAGTCTCAATGGTAGCTAGGGCAGCTGTACAAAAGCCTGCCTTTGAAATGAAGTAACACATGTGGGGGAGGGGAGAGTTGGGGACCGTGTGCATGTATTAATTGTTTGTCCACCACTCCACAATTACTGGTACAGATAGTCTCCCCTTACTGCAGGCTGCCCAAGCAAGTCACAGCATAGGCTCATCACTGCAAAGATTGCAGCATATTTCACCAATGTGCATTGATGCAGAAAACATTGAGACATTCAGCAATGACATGTAAAGAAGGCAATGCATTAAAAACTCAAGCAGGCAGACGCTGACAGCAGCACGTCAATATCCTCACTGACTTGCTCCTTCTCTTGCTGGAAATAAGGAACAAAAATCATAGGTTGCACCTTACTGCTTCAATTTCTGTTGGTAAGACAGAAATGAGTGTTACGTACACTGGCGACATCGCATGCATGAATGACAGCAGAGAAATTATGTATGCGCTAAAGTGAAACACACCTGGCAGAGCCTCGTCCAATTTCCAGATAGGCAGCCTTACACTGAGAGTTGCTTACGTTAAATTCTGGAGACGATTCTGGGTGATAAGATATATATGCATTTGGGTAGTAGACAGGGGTTGATTAGGGATAGTCAGCATGGTTTTGTCCATGTGGGATCATGTCTTACCAATCTGATTGAAGAAGTAACCAAACAGCTTGATGAGTGCAAGGCCTTTGATATCGTAAGCTGCTTAGTTTAGCTTAATTTAGTTTAGAGATACAGTTTGGAGACACAGAGTCTGCGCCGACTAGCGATTCCGTACATTAACACTATCCAACACACACTAGGGACAATTTACACTTATACCAAGTATACAAACCCAAGCCAATTAACATACAAACCTGTATGTTTTTGGAATGTTGGAGGAGACTGAAGATCTCTTATGAGATAATGACAACAAATTAAATCCAATCCAATCCAATCTCGGAGAAAATCCACGCGGTTACGGGGAGAACGTATAAACTCCGTACAGACAGCACCCGGGTCTCTGGCGCTGCAAGCGCTGTAAGGCAGCAATACTGATGTGCCACCATGCCATGCTGCTCAAGAAGGTTAGATAGCTGGGGATCCAAGGAGAACTAGTTTACTGGATACAGAATTAGTTTCAGGGAAGGTGAAAGGTTGTCCTTCGGACTGGAGACCTACGGCTACTGGTATGTCACAAGGATCAGTGCTGGGCTCATTGCTATTTGCTGTCAAAGATTTCAATGAGAATGTATGAGGCATGATAAGTAAGTTTGAAGATATGACTGAAGTAGGTGGTACCATAGTGCAGATGGTTATCACAAACCACAGCCATGATCTTGATCAGCTGAGAAAAAGGGATGAGAAATAGCTAGTGGAGTTTAATGGAGATAAGTGCAAGCTGTTGCATTTTGGCAAATCAGGTGAACGGTAGGGTCCAGTGAATTATAGAGAAATCTGAGAGCGGCGTTGTAGAGTTGTGGTCAAGAAAGGCTTTTGGTACATTGGCCTTCATCAGTCAGATGATTTAGTATAGGAGTTGGGAGGTTTACAGATGTTTAAGATGTTGGTGAGGCCATGCTTGAAGTACTGTGTTAAGTTTTGGCCACCCTGCTACAGGAAGGATGTTGTGAAGCTGGTAAAAGTGCAGGGAAGATTTATGAGGATGTTGCCAGGACTTGAGTCCCTGTGCTTTAGGAAGGGGTTGGGCAGGCTAGGACTTTATTCCTAGGAGCGCAGCTGACTGAGGAGTGATCTCATGGAGGTGTATAGAATCCTGAGGTGATTAGATAGGATGAATGCACAGAATCTTTCATCCAGTGTATTGGAATCAAAACCAGAGGACATAGATTGAAGGTGAGAGAGGCAAAGTTTAATGGGAACATGACAGGCAACTTTTTCAAACTTTTCCGAGGATGTCATTGAAGCAGGTACCATAAAGTATTTAAAATACACTTGGGCAGGTACATGAACAGGAAAGGTTCAGAGGAGAATAGGCCAAATGCACACAAATGGGACTTAGATGGGACATCTTTGTGAAAGGGCCTGGCTCCCTGTTGTAAGATTACAAAGCAACTTTCATGGATGATTTATACAAA
The DNA here is from genome assembly GCF_010909765.2 of Amblyraja radiata. Classification (NCBI taxonomy): domain Eukaryota; kingdom Metazoa; phylum Chordata; class Chondrichthyes; order Rajiformes; family Rajidae; genus Amblyraja; species Amblyraja radiata. Next base: position 149,149,860 of record NC_045957.1, read on the forward strand.
AAAAGGTGCAACTGATCTTTCTGATTATAATAGACAATAGGTGCAGGAGTAGGCCATTCAACCCTTCGAGCCAGCACCGCCATTCAATATGATCATGGCTGATCATCCCCAATCAGTACCCCGTTCCTGCCTTCTCCCCATATCCCTTGATTCCTTTAGCCCAAAGAGCTAAATCTAACTCTCTTGAAAATATCCAGTGAATTGGCCTCCACTGCCTTCTGTGGCAGAGAATTCCACATAATCCCAACTCTCTGGGTAAAAAAGCTTTTCCTCATCTCAGTCCTAAATGGCCTACCCCATTTCCTTAAACTGTGACCCCTGGTTCTGGACTCCCTCAGCATCGGAAACATTTTTCCTGCATCTAGCCTGTCCAATCCTTTAATAATTTTATATGTTTCTATACCAATCCCTCTCATCCTTCTAAATTCCAGTGAATACAAGCCCAGTCGACCCATATGTCAGTCCCGCCATCCCGGGAATTAACCTGGTGAATCTTCGCTGCACTCCCTCAATAGCAATAATGTCCTTCCTCAAATTAGGAGACCAAAATTGCATACAATACTCCAGGTGCGGTCTCACCAGGGCCCTGTAAACATAGAAACATAGAAATTAGGTGCAGGAGTAGGCCATTCGGCCCTTCGAGCCTGCACTGCCTGTACAACTGCAGTAGGACCTCCTTGCTTCTAAACACAAATCCTCTCGCAATGAAGGCCAACATGCCATTAGCTTTCTTCAGTGCCTGCTGTGCCCACATGCTTACTTTCAATGGCTGATATATAAGCGGACCCAGGTCTCGTTGTACTTCCCCTTTTCCTAATCTGACACCATTCAGATAATCTGCCTTCCTGTTCTTGCCACCAAAGTGAATAACCACACATTCATCCACATTATCCATGTTCATATATATTAAAGAATTGAATAGCATTATTGATGTTTATCTAGGAAGATATTACAAAATAGTCACATTGTAGGTCAAGGCATAAAAATTCAAACAAAATTGATAAATAAAAGATTCTCAAAAGTTAGAGTAAATAAATAAGTGAAAGAACCAGAGGAACAGTGGTATTTCAAAGAAACAGCGGATGACTAACATCTTTAATTATTTATTTTCTTGGAACAATCCTGAGTCAATACTTGCCTTGATATTCTCTTATTGCTTGCTCTTAATTCAACAACATAGATCCATCATCAACTCTTCAATTTCTTGTACTAATTTATTCAAACTCTCGTCAACATTTACAGCCTTCACCTTTGTTAGCCTTTATTTTATGACAAAGAACATATTTTAGTGCGGCACGATGCTGCAGCGGTAGTGTTGCAGCTTTTAACAGAGACTGACTAAGGGTGCTGTCTGTACGGAGTTTGCACGTTCTCCCCGTGACCGCGTTGGTTTTCTCCGGGATCTCCCGTTTCCTCCCACACTCCAAAGACGTACAGGCTGGTTGGTTAATTGGCTTAGTATAATTGTAAATTGTGCCCCGTGTGTGTAGGATAGCGTTAGTATGCAGGGATTGCTGGTCGGCGCAGGCTCAGTGGGCCGAAGGGCCTGTTTCTGGGCTATATCTCTGAATCAAACTCATTTTCTTTCTTTGTGACACTGCAGTTTATTCCTTAAATCGTTTGTGTGAATGAATGTTACCATTTCATTCATCAGTGATGCTGTGTGTACCACTCAAGGCCTGGACATGTATTAAATGGTTCAGCTTCCTGTTGTACATAGAAAATAGGTGCAGGAGGAGGCTATTCGGCCCTTCGAGCCAGCACTGCCATTCATTGTGATCATGGCTGATCATCCCCTATCAATAACCCGTGCCTGCCTTCTCCCCATATCCCTTGACTCCACTAGCCCCTAGAGCTCTATCTAACTCTCTCTTAAATCCATCCAGTGATTTGGCCTCCACTGCCCTCTGTGGCAGGGAATTCCATAAATTCACAACTCTCTGGGTGAAAAAGTTTTTTCTCACCTCAGTCTTAAATGGCCTCCCCTTTATTCTAAGACTGTGGCCCCTGGTTCTGGGCTCGCCCAACATTGGGAACATCTAGCTTGTCCAGTCCTTTTATAATTTTATATGGTTCTATAAGATCTCCCCTCATCCTTCTAAACTCCAGTGAATACAAGCCTAGTCTTTTCAATCTTTCCTCATATGACAGTCCCGCCATCCCAGGGATCAATCTCGTGAACCTACGCTGCACTGCCTCAATCACAAGGATGTCCTTCCTCAAATTAGGAATTAGTACAATGAGTCTTCTTCCACCGTCATTTATTTTTCTCTTTTGCCAATAATTAGTCGCCGAACTTCCGGAGAAATATGGGATATGAAGCAAGTATTTTTCCGGCTACCTATTCACTGCCAATTTCTTCCCTTTCTCTCATGTATCCAACAAATATCCTTTCATCAGTTTTCCCCTACCAACTTAAAAACCCAGACAGGCCTCATCACATTTACTGATATCCTTGCATGAATTAACATTAACCTCCAACAAGCATTCCTTCAAAATCCTAATTAAGAGACAATGCTCACAAGAAAGTCTTGGGGCTTTGTTTGTGTTCTGTTTCCTAGGTTACCAAGGCTAACTCTGAAGAGAAGATCAGCAATAAAAAGATTTTGAATAACAGAAAAAAAATAGCACAAACTTGTATTTATACAGTACCATTTATGACCCAGGGGACATGTAAAGTACTCTGCACCTAATAAAATACTTCTGGAGTATTCACTATTGTAACACGGCAGCCTACTTAAGCAAGGTCTCTCAAAGAGATTTCTGGCAAATGACCAGATAACATGTTTTGGAGACTATAGTTTCTTTGTTCTTCCTGCTTAAAAGTACAAACAATGGAAGGAGAGCAGCCATTTAACCATCCTTTACAAACGCATCAACTTTCAGCCACCAGTGGTAGTTTAAACCACATTCAGTTGTTAAAGGTGTGCCAAACCTTTTATATACTGCACTGTTTCACCATAGAGAGTCATGAATCCATACAAGCTACACAAGCATGAAGCCTTTCACCCTAACCATGGATTGATGAAATTGCACAGACCTTGTCCCAAATCTCTGGTGAATAAGCTCTCACATGCTGTCTAAACAGATATTATTGAGTATTTCTCTGACCTGCTTGGTATCAAGAATTAAATGTACCATGTGATATGATTTTTGGTACCATTGTTGTACAAGCTACGACTGTTGCTTGTATTCTGTCACTTTTAATAAAGGATGGTTAATTGGTCTCCTTGCTATGTGAAACCTAAATCACTGTTCAAATGATAATCTGGAAGTGGGTTGCTTGCAAAATGGGCAGCTCTTTGTCCTGGAACATCTTACAATGGTTTAATTATCTGGCCCACTTGTAATCTTATGTTGCAGGCTTGTTTTGCTATCTGGCTTTGGTCTCCACGGATAATGGACAGTAGTGAACACCTTCTACCCCAATACTCCACTACCATCATAATACAGGCAACTGGATCTGTATGTACTGGCTAGCCAGCAGCTTCCCTCCATAAAACTCAAAGGGCGCCTAATCCCATTTTTGACAGTCTCTGTAAAAAATAGTTGGACTACAACAGGATATGTTGCATACAATACAATAGGATACTGTATCCATGGCTATCTTTACATCCTGAGGTCCAGTGTGTGCTGCAATGTTTCTCTTTTGTGTCCTCCCATGGGCACTAGACCATGCTGTTTAATCTCAGGAGCATTTGCACTCATTTCATGTACAGGGAAGAGCTGAAAAATGGCCAAACTTCACAAACTCACCGACCTACCTGCCATGTCCACCGCTCCATCTAGACACATAGAAACATAGAAAATAGGTGCAGGAGGAGGCCATTCGGCCCTTCGAGCCAGCACCGCCATTCATTGTGATCATGGCTGATTGTCCCCTATCAATAACCCGTGCCTGCCTACTCCACATATGAGGAAAGATTGAAAAGATTAGACTTGTATTCATTGGAATTTAGAAGGATGAGGGGGTTCTTATAGAAACATATAAATTACTAGACCAAGTGCAGACCCGTTGGGTCTGTTCCCCCAACGTGCGGTTGTGGGGGGGAGGCGGCATTCAGCATCACACACACTAACTATCCCCCCCCCCCCCCCGCACTCACGCTAATTACCCCCCTTGATATTATATTAATATTATTAATTTGCTCCTTTTACCCCATAACCACCCTATCTACTGACGCATAGCCCCCAACTTGCAGTCACATCTAGAGAGGGGAGAGGCGGGGGTAGAGAGTGAGGGCAGAGAGAGAAGGGGCAGAGACAGAGAGAGAGGGTGAGGGGGAGAGAGAGGGGGTGCTGAGAGGGGGGTGAGGGGGAGAGGTGGGGAGCAGGGACGGGGAGGGATGGGGGAGGGTGGAGGGAAGAGGGTAGGGGGTGTGGAGGGGAGGGGGTTTAGGGGAGGGAGGGTGGGGAAGGGGATGGAGGGGAGGAGGGGAGAGAGAGGGGGAGAGGAGAGGAGAGGAGAGGGGGGAGAGGAGAGGGGGGAGAGAAGAGGGGAGGGAGGAGAGCGGGAAGAGGAGAGCGGGAAGAGGAGAGGGGGAGGAGAGGGGGAGAGGAGAGGGGGGATAGAGGAGAGGGGGAAGAGAGGAGAGGGGGGAGAGGAGAGGGGGGGAAGAGGATGAGGGGGGAAGAGGAGAGGGGGGGGAAGAGGAGAGGGGGGGAAGAGGAGAGGGGGGAAGAGGAGAGGGGGGAGAGGAGGGGGGGAAGAGGAGGGGGGGAGGAGGGGGGGGAGAGGAGAGGGGGGGAAGAGGAGAGGGGGGGAAGAGGAGGGGGGGAAGAGGAGGGGGGGAAGAGGAGAGGGGGGAAGAGGAGAGGGGGGGAAGAGGAGAGGGGGGAAGAGGAGGGGGGGAAGAGGAGGGGGGGAAGAGGAGGGGGATGAGGAGGTGGGAAGGGAGAGGGGGGAGAGGAGAGGGGGAGAGGAGAGGGGGGAGAGGAGAGGGGGTGGGGAGAGGAGAGGGGGGGAGAGAGGGGGAGGGGAGAGGGGGAGGGGGGGAGAGAGGAGGGGGGGGAGAGAGGAGGGGGGGGAGAGGAGAGGAGGGAGAGAGGGGAGGGGGGGAGAGAGGAGAGGGGGGGAGAGAGGAAGGGGGGGAGAGAGGAAGGGGGGGAGAGAGGAGGGGAGAGAAGGAGAGAGGGGGGAGAGAGAAGGGGGGGGGGGAAGAGGGGGGGGGGGGAGAGAGAGAGAACCCAAACCCCCCAAACAACCATTTGCAGGCAGTGCTTTTTTCCTTCAAACTAACCATAACCATATTTTCATTTTCAAACCAAATTAACAGTACTTACTCACAGCTGTGTAGACATTTGTTCAGTCATTCAGAGCTCAGACCTCCATGTTGTAGAGACTGATTGGGGCACACCACTTCCTGGTTTTATAGTCCCTCCCCCATCCCACCAGCAGGAGCAGCAGAGAGAATGGGGAATTTTGTAAAAACATTAATATCTCCGTCATATTTCATCGACGGGAAAAATCCTTGGCACACATGTGGCGGAGGGGGACCATGAGCGAGGTGGCCAAAAATGACGGCCGTAGGTGGCGGCGTTCTCTCGGAAATCGCAGCACAGATCGCCAAAAGCGGTCAAGAACAGAGTTTTAGTAATATAGATGATAGATAAAAGGACTGGACAAGCTAGATGCAGGAAACATGTTCCCAATGTTGGGCGAGTCCAGAACCAGGGGCCACAGTCTTAGAATAAAGGGGAGACCATTTAAGACTGAGGTGTGAAAAAAAGTTTTCACCCAGAGAGTTGTGAATTTATGGAATTCCCTGCCACAGAGGGCAGTGGAGGCCACTGGATGGATTTAAGAGAGAGTTAGATAGAGGGGCTAATGGAGTCAAGGGATATGGGGAGACGGCAGGCACGGGTTATTGATAGGGGACGATCAGCCATGATCATATTGAATGGCGGTGCAGGCTCGAAGGGCCGAATGGCCTCCTCCTGCACCTATTGTCTATGTTTCAATGTTTCTTATTGTACATCACAAACTGATGTCCATCTTGTCTCATTTAATCTTCACATGTGGTGCAGCCCAACACAAGTCACAGGTAGGGGATGAGTTTTATTTTGCAATTCGCATCACCCAGAGAGATCAAGGCCCATTGAAGAAACACAAATGACCAAGACCTCTCAGATCCAGACCTCATTACAGTCTTGTACAAACATTGAGCAAAAGAGATGAAAGAGAGTATCTTTTACATCCAAGCAGCATTTGATTAAATAAAACATGATGATGTAAAACTGGTGTGGAGGAATCATGAGGAGATTCACCTATTCACTGGATCTGTAACAAGCAGAAGGTAGTTGGGTAGGTCTGCATGTTAGCCCCAGGAAATCATGACAAAAGTCCCATCGGGTTGTTTACTGAGCCCAGCCGACGTCTAGCTGCTCCTATCAAGGCTCTCGCCTCTCTTTTCATGTACAAAGGTGAAAAGATTACTGCTGATTACTTACACGATGTTCCACTCCATAAACAACTCCTCAATAATGCCGCTGTGAATGCAACACAATCTAGACTACACTCAGCACATGAGCCTCAAGCGACAGGTAACATTCATGTCCCACCAATGACTGATGATGTGTCTCCACCCGCAATAAGAGAGGGTCTAATTGGTTCTTCTTGTCAATCAGCAGCAATCACCGCAGCTGGGTGCATTGTACCAACGTCTAGGGAGTCAGCATTGACCAGAAACCATATTGGAGCATACACTTAAACAGAGGCTCCAACATCGTGTCAGGAGCCGGGTACCCTGTGACAAATGACCTGTTTCGCAACTATTCCTCAGCTTTTCCACCACCTTCAGGGCAAGAGTCAGGGGTGTGAGGACTTGCTCCCCACTGGAGTGGATAAATGCAGGAGCATTCCCCCATTTACAAAAGGGTTACAAACTGTGAACTTTAAGTAAGTCAGATTTTATGTAAGTAAGTTGGAATCACCATCAATATCCCCTGCCCGAAATAAAGGGCCTGTCCCACTGCACGAGGTAATTCAAGAGTTCTAACGAGTTTAAAAAAATATAATCAAACTCGTGGTAAGCACGTAGAATGTACGTAGCGGGTACGTTGGGGTTCGGGACGTCTCTTAGCGGCTCGTAACGCTAACGGCAGGTACTCGGGAATGCGGTAAGCTCGTGAAGATTTTTCAACATGTTGAAGAATGTCCACGAGAGCCCCGAGTACCTACGAGCGGCCATTAGCGTAAATCTCCGAGTTCGAATCAGGGGAAACTCGGGTGAACTCTTGAATTAGCTCGTACAGTGGGACAGCCCCTCAACTCACTGAGTCTAAAGAAGGCCCTCGACCCAAAATGTCACCTATCCATGTTCCACTTAATTAAAGAGTAAAGCAAATCTTATATGCAAGTTATAATTACATATAATCTATCATTAAAATCCAAAGATTCTTCATAGAATGTTGACAGTCACTATGTCACAAAAATTACATTAAAACAGTCGGACATAAATACTGTCTAAGTTTTAAGATCATTTTAAAAGAAGGTAAAAGGCGAGAGGCAAAGAGCTTACAGAGACAGCACCAGTACATAGGACTAATGTCGCTGTGATATGGTGCTAATGACCACTGGCTAACATTAAAGAGGCTCGGACATTATATATGTATTTAGAGTTGCAGATGGACAACACTCGTTCTGTTATTTCACTTTTGCATCCACTCGGGCCTAATCTGAGGAAAGACATTCTTGCCATAGAGGGAGTACAGAGAAGGTTCACCAGATTGATTCCTGGGTTGTCAGGACTTTCATATGAAGAAAGACTGGATAGACTCGGCTTGTACTCGCTAGAATTTAGAAGATTGAGGGGGGATCTTATAGAAACGTACAAAATTCTTAAGGGGTTGGACAGGCTAGATGCAGGAAGATTGTTCCCGATGTTGGGGAAGTCCAGAACAAGGGGTCACAGTTTAAGGATAAGGGGGAAATCTTTTAGGACCGAGATGAGAAAAACATTTTTCACACAGAGAGTGGTGAATCTCTGGAATTCTCTGCCACAGAAGGTAGTTGAGGCCAGTTCATTGGCTATATTTAAGAGGGAGTTAGATGTGGACCTTGTGGCTAAAAGGATCAGGGGGTATGGAGAGAAGGCAGGTACAGGATACTGAGTTGGATGATCAACCATGATCATATTGAATGGCGGTGCAGGCTCGAAGGGCCGAGTGGCCTACTCCTGCACCTATTTTCTATGTTTCTATGTTTCTATTTTACAGCAGCCAATTAACCTGCAAACCCGCACAGCTTTGGGATGTGCAAGGAAACCGGAGGAAACTCGCGTTCACAGGAAGAATGTGCAAACTCCACCCAAACAACAGCAAAGGTCAAGGTCTCTGGCGCTGTGAGGCAACAGCTCTACCAGCGGTGCCACCGTGCCACCCTGACATCTTGTGGATCCACTTCATTATAAAGCAATGCAAGTCTTCACAAAGCAAAAACTGGAAATCCCAAATATAAAAACTGAAAATGTAAGAAGCACTCAGTCATTCAGGAAGCATGTGTGGAGAGAGAATAAAATTGTTGTTATCTATGTTTCTCTCTCCACAGATGCTGTCTGTCAATGTGCATCTTAGAGTAACCATCACTGGCACACGTTTCATCAGATAATAGTGTAGCTATCTTATTGCCTACAGTTTCAAACATAGAGGGCAGGAAGATGAGAGGTAATCTTATAGAGCCATGAGGGGAATTGATAGGGTAGACTAAGCAAGTCTTTTAACCAGTGAGGGGAATCAAGATACAGAGGGCATTTGTTTACAGTAAGATGGGAAGGATTTAACAGGAATCTAAGGGGCAACAGTTTCACACAGGGTGGCCGGTATATGGAATGAGCTGCCGGAGGAGGTAGTTGAGGCAGAAACTATACCATTTAAAAGACAATTGGAGAGGAAGGTTGAGAGGGATATTGACCAAAAGCAGGCAGGTGTAGATGAAGCACCTTGGTCGGCAGGGCAGGCTGAGTTGAAGGGCTTGTTTCTCTGCTGTATGACTCTCTGACTCTGAATTGAATCTCTACCATGGAGCCATTGCTTACTTTTGGTTTATTGGTGGCATTGGTGGATATGTAACCTGAAGTAGATTTCAATGACACAAACTGTAAGCTAGTGGCCACTTCTGACTTGAGTATGGTATTATATAAACACGCACTACTCTTTTAGCAGATAATAAATCAAACAGGAATATATCTACACAAGCACATTTCTACATGTACATGAAGTGCATATGTCCAATATTGTGACAAGCATCTGCTACACAGAAAAAGATCTGAGGGATGTTCTCTCAGGCACTGACAGTGTGTTTGCAACTTTACTTCAATGCATAAATATATGAAGATCGCCCTGGCTTTAAAAAGCACCAGCATTTTTAAGAATGGCACGCCAGGAATGGAACCAGCTATACATAATAAACGAGTTGCTATTCCAATAAAACTGCAACACAGGACTACAGGGTGCTGGAAACATAAACAGCATGCGATACACAGAACTAACCAATCTCACAATCAACAGATCAGATCAAAACTCTGTAGTCTTATCACATCTAATCATGAATAGTCATGACTTAAATGTCAAAAGGAGATGCAGTTCCAAAAACATGTCATTCCAGGAACAAAGAGGTTTGATGATGGGCAGAGAGTGGATGTAGAAACAAAGAACTGCAGATGCTGGTTTATACACACACAAAAGTACACAGAGTGCTGGACTAACTCAGCAGGTCAGGCAACATCTCTGGAGCATCTCTAGAGATGATGACTGGATTGATGAGTAAAGAGCCTGTCCCACGAGCATGCGACTCCATGCAGCAAGTGTGATCTAAACGTGGTCGCTTGAGCCGTACGGCCTCGCAGGGACGGTCCCACTTCGATCGCCGGAGCCGTATGGAGTTGTGCGGAGCTGGTCCCGACATCACGCGGGGCTCCGAAAAACTGACCGTGTTCAAAAATTCTGCGCGCCATGGCCTGCCGGCCCGCAGCCGAACCGACGCCGTACGCACCGCCTCGACGGGCGTACGCAGCGTCTTGATGCCGTACGCAGTGTCTTGACGCCGTACGTCACGCGCGAACTTCCCGCGGACTTCGCTCGAACTTCACGTCACTCACTCGACCTCCGCGTGGTCCACGCTTCCGGTTTGGTTGCGCTCGCCGCATGCAGGTGCATGCTGGTGGGACCGGCCCTGTACGGGGATCACTCGACCTCCGCGGGGCCCCCGCTTCCGGTTTGGTCGCGCTTGCCGCACGCAGGTCGCATGCTGGTGGGACAGGCCCTGTACGGGGATCACTCGACCTCCGCGCGGCCCCTGCTTCCGGTTTGGTCGCACTTGCCGCATGCAGGCGCATGCTCATGGGACAGGCCCTTTACTCTAGCACTTTGTGCACTTTTGTGTCAGACAGTGGATGCTGTCCATGTGGATTTTGATAAGGTATTTGATAAATTTACTTATGGTAGGATGATCTAGAAGATGAAGATGCGTGGGATCCATGGTGACTTACTGGGTTGGATTAAAAATTGGCTTATTCATAGAAGACAGAAGATAGTGATGCAAGGGTCAAGTGCCAAGTGTGTTAACCAAAACACACGTACCAACGTGTTTAATATGTACCAAAACTAAATAATTAAATTGTTACTTGCAGCAGCATAACAGATCGGTAAACACAATAGATAACATAACCAACAAACATAAAATACATTAAAAAAAACCCAAAATGAGTGCAAAACAGAAAATAAACAGAAGTCCCTCATCCTTCCCATATTCTTTGACCTACAACCAAGATAGTTTGCAGTTCGAAGTTTAGTAGGTGTTTGTAGTGTTCAATAGCCTGAAGGTTGTTGCGAAGAAATTGCTCCCGAACCTGGACATCACAGTTTTCAGACACCTATATGATCCTTCCAATGGCAGGTGTGAAATAGCAGTGTAGCCAGAGGCATGTGTGTCCTTGATGATGTTGGCTGTCTTTTTGTGGCAGCACCTCCTACAGATCCTATCGATGGTTAGGACAATGCCCGAGATGGACCAAGCAAACCACCACATTCTGTAATATGCCTCGTTCCTGGGTGTACATGTTGTCAAACCAGGTCCTGATACAACCAGTCAATATGCTCTCTAATGTACATCTGTAGATATTCAAGGATTTTTTTTTTCTAGTTTAGGGGGGGCTTTGTTTCTTCCTTTTCTCTCTTTTTCTTCTTTTTTTTCTTTTTATTGTTTTTTTTCTTATTACATATATAGGTTTTCTTTTAAACATTTAACTATATTTACATAGAGACCGAGAGGTCTATATTCAATGTGTATTTTGTCACTGGACTCATATTTAGGTTATACCTGTTATTAATGTAACCCTGATCCCTATGTATCAATATCAATGCACCCGCTGCGTTTCCCCAGCAATTTTGTGTACCTATCAATATCATTGTTATGTTTATCATTGATCTTTTTATTTTGTTTTTGTTTTTGGAAAAAAAGCTAATAAAAAGATTTTAAAAGAAAGAAAGAAAAAGAGAGTATTCGTCGACATGACAAATCTCCTTAATCTTCTACGGAAGTAGAGGCATTGATGGGGTTTATTGATGATTGCATCATTGAGCTGGGTCCTGGACAGATCTACAGAGATATGCACTCCCGCCAACTTGAAGTTGTTGATTCGTTGATAAAGACAGGTTTGTGGATGCTCAGCCTTCCTACTCTAAAGTTAACAATAGAATCATAGAAACATAGAAAATAGGTGCAGGAGTAGGCCATTCGGCCCTTTGAGCCTACACCGCCATTCAATATGATTATGGCTGATCATCCAACTCAGTATCCTGTACCTGCCTTCTCTCCATACCCCCTGATCCATTTAGCCACAAAGGCCACATCTAACTCCCTCTTAAATATAGCCAATGAACTGGCCTCAACTACCTTCTGTGGCAGAGAATTTCACAGATTCACCACTCTCTGTGTGAAAAATGTTTTTCTCACCTCGGTCCTAAAAGATTTTCCCCTTATCCTTAAATTTCCCCCTTATCCTTAATCTGCTCCTTAGTCTTACTGACGCTGAAAGCAAAGTCATTGCCCTGGCACCGATCAATCAGACGATCGATCTCCCTCCTATACTCCGACAACACTGGTGTTGGGTGTTATTCTGGCTGGAAGTCCATGACCAGTGATGTTCTGCAGGGTTCTGCGATAGGACTTCTACTGTGAGATATACATAAAAGACTTGGTTAGTATATTTGCAGACAAGATCAAAATTGGTGAAGTTGTGGACTGTGACGATGGCCGTCAAAGAATATAGCTGGATATTGATCAGTTACAGACATACAGATACAGGTGGATAAGCGGCAGATGGAGTTTAATCTGAGTAAGTGTCAGGTGTTACAGCTTGGGAGGTTGAATATAAGGGGAAAGTACAAATAAATAGCAAGATCTGAAGCTGGATATTTAGTGTCCAAGATGGCATGTTCCCACGACCTACCAGGCACATGTCAGAATCATGAGGGGATACTGCCCACTTTTGCCTGGAAGTGTGCAGTTTAAACAACCCAGGACAAAGCAGCCCTCCTGATTCCCATTAATCATGTGAAACATTTGTTCCATTTACCACCAGCACTGTTTTGCAGTGTTCGCCATCAACAAAATACATTACAATCCTTCCCAGATTCTACCATTATGAAGTACAAGGGTTTCAGACGTATGTAACCACCATCAGCTGCAAGTTGTACATCATTCTGCTTTGGTTTACATCATCATTGAGTCTAAATCCTATCACTTTCCAGCCAAATGCAGCATGAGAGAACCTTCACCAGACTCCAGCTGTTTATGAAACAGTCCACCAACACCCTCCTAACAGCAAATATTCATGGACAATAAACACTGCCCTTGCCAGGAACTTCAAGATCCCTAAAAAGTGATAGGATAAAAAGAATCTAGTCTAGGTTTGATCTGCTCAATGGTACTTAATTTATTTCATGTGCTGAGGTACAGTGAAATTTATCTTTGTGCACAGTTCAGTAAAAAGTATCACTAGATGTAAGCACGAGTTTGAGTTTGAGTTTAGTTTATTGTCAGGTGTACCGAGGTACAGAGAATAGTTTGTGTTGTGTGCTGACCAGTCAGTGAACAGACAATACCCAATTACAATCGAGCCACCCACTATGTACAGGTACACAATAAATGGAATAACATGAATAACGTTTAGTGTGTGGCATCAGCTGATACACAGACCACTTATGGTCGAACCCTCGTCAATAGCTACGAGGGCTGGCACGTGACGTCACGGCCTAGGGGGAATGTCCTGCTACTTAAGCTTATCTCACCTTGAGACCACGGCAGTCAACAGGTAGCTGAGCCCGAGAGAACAACCTCGCTCAGCCACAGCAGCAATGATAATTACGTTAGTGGACCAACTTAACATGTAACACCTGAATAAAACTACTGTTTGAACCTGCCTGACGTCTGGCCTTATTCACCACGTTTGGTACCGCTACAAGTGCAAGATAAAGTCCAGTAAAGTCCAATCAAAGATAGTGAAGTAGATAGTAGCTCTGGATAGTAGATAGTAGCTCTAGTTGTTGGTAGAATGGTTCAGTTGCCTGATAACAGCTGCTATGAAACTGTCTCTGTATAACAACAACAAAGCATTGCTCAACTCTACTTAGAATTAGAACAGTAAATATTGGGCACGCATTTTATCATCCACTTGGTTCACGCACGAAATGTCAAATTATCTCTTCCTTATTAAATAGTGACAGATTTTCTGAGGGTTGCACATTAGTAAAATTAAAAAACTTTTAATTGATCTCAACTCTGAAATCGCCAATTTGAGTGCAGTTCATCTCCAGCTCTGTCTGACAGATAATATTAATGGGAAGCTTTAATAGCAATGAAAAACTGTGGTCTTGAAGCAACCTATGTGGGACAAGAGCTGATAATTTTAGAAATGTTTTAAAATTTACACTTGTTCACAGGTGCTCAATAATCTTCGAACCAGTTTAATAATGTTCCTTTAATTCTATCTGCCTTAACTTTCACTGGTGATCTCCAATGAATGACTTTATCATTTGGTAGACAAAAGTGCTGGAGAAACTCAGCGGGTGCAGCAGAATCTATGGAGCGAGGAAAATAGGCAATGTTTCGGGCCAAAACCTTTCTTCAGACTGAAACAGTCGCTCCATAGATGCTACTGCACCCGCTGAGTTTCTCCAGGACTTTTGTCTACATTCGATTTTCCAGCATCTGCAGTTCCTTCTTAAAGACTTTATCATTTGCCTTCCAGAAGTCAATTTAAATAGTGTTCTTAAATATTCTCTTGGCAACTACTTTCGTCACCTATTTAATACGATATTCAGTCTTTTTCAAGCATGGTTTAATCTGTGCAAACCATTGCTAACTTTCTTTTACCAGTTGATAGCTTTCAACATGTTTAGTCTCGGTCATTAATTATAGATGAGCAATTTCTGGGCAATGATTGTTCACCTAACTGGCCGGTAATTTTCAGGTTTTCCACTTTTGCCTTTCAGCCTGAATATGGGATGACATGCAATTTTCAAATGTCATGAATTAAGAAATGTAAACAATCAGGTTTCTTCAGTATAAACCAGCATCTGCAGTTCCTTCCTACAATTTAGTCTGATCCGCTGCAAACAAGTTCCCCTCCTCTCTGACGAGATTTCTGCAACTCCCTCTCTCACAGCTCCCCCTCTGTGATTCCTCCTGCTCTCCACCTCCATCATCGTCTGTTTTGATCTGTGGTTTTCAACACCTTACCCTTCCATATCTCTAGACTCCCTCTCCGCTGACTCTCAGTCTGAAGGGACTTAGCCCGAAACATTCCTTCTCTCCAGAGAAGCTGCCTGTCCCGTTGATTTATTCCAGCATTTTGTGTCTTTGGACATCTGCAAATGTTCTTGTGCACCTTCTTTAAAACTGAAGGATGGGAGTTATCTGGACATGGGAGTTCATCATAATCTAGTGATATAAATTGATTACTTTATATTGTTAATGCTAATTTTGTTCAGGCCCTTCCCTGACAAGACATTTATTTACTCAGGATGTTTAACATGCCATCCCTGTTTCCACTTTCCGTGGATAACAAGGGAAATCAGGGATAGTATCAAAGCGAAGGATGATGCGTACAAATTAGCCAGAAAAAGCAGCATACCGGAGGACTGGGAGAAATTCAGAGACCAGCAGAGGAGGACAAAGGGCTTAATTAGGAAAGGAAAAATAGATTATGAAAGAAAACAGGCAGGGAACATAAAAACTGACTGCAAATTTTTTTATAGATATGTGAAAAGAAAGAGATTAGTTAAAACAAATGTAGGTCCCTTGCAGTCAGAAACAGGTGAGTTGATAATGGGGAACAAGGATATGGCGGACCAATTGAATAACTACTTTGATTCCGTCTTCACTAAGGAAGACATAAATAATCTGCCGGAAATAGCAGGGGACCGCGGGTTAAAGGAGTTGGAGGAATTGAGTGAAATCCAGGTTAGCCGGGAAGTGGTGTTGGGTAAATTGAATGGATTAAAGGCCGATAAATCCCCAGGGCCAGATAGGCTACATCCGAGAGTACTTAAGGAAGTAGCTCCAGAAATAGCGGATGCTATTCACACTCACAACAAACCAAAGAAACTTCCTCAATTACAGTATAATAACCGGAAAAAAATTAATATTAACATTTTGGAAAGGCCCTACAACCCCCACAATTAAAATGTGGATTACTGAAATGTCGGAGACCCTATACTTAGAAAGAATTAGACTTGTCTTAATGGACAAACAAGATCTTTTCCATAAAATTTGGGCTCCATTCATTAACTATCTGAAGGGATAGATTGGCACAGCACGAGGACCCAGCTGAAACTTGCTCAGGAACAGATGAAAAACTATACTTTATAACCTACGAACCTATCTCCATTAATGTATTACAGGTAACCCATTCCACCTCCCTTGTTTTTCTGTTGTGTTGTTTTTTTTTGTTTTTTTTTTTGCTTTCTTTTTTATTTGTAACTTTCTACCCTCTCTTTTTCTCGCTTTCTATAAAAAATAAAAATACTAGAAGCAGAAGTAATTGATAATGGAAAATTTTAATAATGTATGACTGATGTATATGAAAAGTTTTTTATTTACTATAATATGTAACTACATTTTATAATATGTCTACTTCTAATAAATAAATAAAAATAAAAATTTAAAAAAAGAAATAGCGGATGCATTAGT